>NC_091952.1:39815006-39903859 GCF_031021105.1 Erythrolamprus reginae
AAAGGTCGTTGATCAGTAGTCTCGTTTTTATGTATACTCAAGGTTGACTCAGCCTTCCATCCTTCCCAGGTGGCTAAAATGAGGACCCAGATTGTTGGGGCAATATGCTGATTCTGTAAACCACTTAGGGAGGTCTGTAAAAGAATTATGAAGCGGTATATAAGTCTAAATGCTATTACTTATTAAATTATTTAAATAATTTATTTATTTAAATTTATTTAAATTAATAAAGGACTGGGGCGGCTTACAGCATATTATAAAGGAACAACATAACACCCTAAATCCAATTAGTTTAAATTAATTAATCTAAAAACCTAAAACCGTGCTGCAGCCAGGTAGCACAACATAAGTAACGTCCTTCAAAAAGTATTTAAAAATGGCGTTTGTTTAAAAGACACTGTTTTTTCCCCCGAAGCCTGCTATTTTAAAAGAAAGAAAAGAAAACTGATGTTTAGTTTGCTAGAGTCTCTGGAGAGGTGCGGCATACAAGTCTAATTTATTATTATTATTATTATTATTATTATTATTATTATTATATTATTATTATTATTATGTCTTGGTGCTCTTGTTTGCTGTGCATCTTTTCTAGACCATTTCGTGGTTTTAAATGCAAACATTTCCAAACATCATATCTTGCCCATTCATTCGAGTATCACATGATGTGTGAGAATATGGATTTTTTAAAAAAAATCTGGCCTTCATTCAATCAACATAAGGGCTGTTTTTTGGTATGCTCTGATGTTCTGCCACCAACTCTGCTTCAAAGATCAAGATTATTTTCATTGAGTTTTCTGTACTATATTACTGTATAGATCAATTGAAATGAAAAAATTGATAATCTGCTAACTAGTGTGGTATACCCTTTATCCATTGATATCTATGCTGTGTAAATCTATGAGGAAGATCTGATGAATTATATATATATTTTCATGTACGTATGGCTTTTCTTTCTGTCAAACCATACCCCAGGGATGAGTTCTAACTTACCTCACAGCCGGTTTGCTTCCTTCCATGCTGCATGGGTGCATATTCATGCATAATGCCAAAAAAACAAGCTTCTGTGGATGCACAGAAGTAAAAAAACAGCTGCAGATGCACAGAAACCAAAAAATTAGAGCCGGTCCAGGGGTGTGGCCAACCGGCGATCGCTCTTGGTTTGGCAAGCGAGGAGAAATTCCTGCTACCGGTTCTAAAGAACTGGCCCGAACCTGGAATCCACCTCTGCCATACACCAGTGGAAAATTAGCTAGGTTTTCAACTATTCCTTCTACCACTCGTCAACAAGTAATTAAGCAAATTGCTACAAAAAGATATCGACAAAATTGAAAGAGTCCAAAGACGGGCTACAAGAATGGTGGAAGGTCTTAAGCATAAAACGTATCAGGAAAGACTTAATGAACTCAATCTGTATAGTCTGGAAGACAGAAGGGAAAGGGGGGACATGATTGAAACATTTAAATATGTCAAAGGGTTAAATAAGGTTCAGGAGGGAAGTGTTTTAATAGGAAAGTGAACACAGGAACAAGGGGACACAATCTGAAGTTAGTTGGGGGAAAGATCAAAAGCAACATGAGAAAATATTATTTTACTGAAGAGTAGTAGATCCTTGGAACAAACTTCCAGCAGATGTGGTTGGTAAATCCACAGTAACTGAATTTAAACATGCCTGGGATAAACATAGATCCATCTAAGATAAAATACAAAAAATAGTACAAGGGCAGACTAGATGGATCATGAGGTCTTTTTCTGCCGTCAGTCTTCTATGTTTCTACTTTGTGTGCTGTATTTTATCAATGTTTGCAAAAGAGCCTGCTGATTTTTAAGTTATTTTGGCTGTGGTCTCTATATCATCGGTTCCAGCTCACGGGGGCAATAAGGGAAGTGAGAGCTCCATGAATGGCTACAGCTTTGTTCCATCAAAGTACGCAGAAAGGTGAAAAAATTTCACTACAGGACTTACCTCCCATGTGGGTAAACATACTGGCTTTCATCGCTGTTGCTGTTGGAGCGGTGTGTGTGTGAGGAAAGTTGCAGAGAGCCCCTATTGCTGAAGATTAGATGCAAGGGGTGGGAAAAGATGGCGCTGAGAATCTGAAACGTTTCCGAGTGAAACAGACCGCATTCGGAGTGAGTAAGAGGGAGTAGACTGACGAGTGCGAGGGCTCCTGGATAGCTTTGGGAATAGGGGGATTATTGAAAGCCCCCAGACATCACCAGAAAAAGCCCAGGAAGCCGGAGAGCAGCGAGGAGCCAGTATCTAGCCTGCTTGGACCAGTAGCTTTGATCTCTGGCAGCAGCCTAGCCAACGGAACTGATAGCTCTTAATTACCCTCACTGAGAAACTTGCCAAGATTATCTCACATGCATGACTTGTCTTGTAAAAATGGGACTTTATATATAAAAAGACTGATTTGAAAATATCAATGCGTGGATTCCTTTGTTTTCAAGCTGTGTAGGCCAGAGATAGAACAGAGGTAATAGAAGTTACCGTAACTAACTTTCAAGGACGTATGCTAGTCTCCAATTCCCTTACGAAGCCCTATCCCAGGACATGGGATAATGAATAAGATTGCCCTTCACATTTATAAGTCTCTTCCTCTTTTTGTAAATAACTACAATGTTCTCAAACTGACTGAATCAAAGGAGTTCTTGTAAGAGCAAGCAACTTCTAGGCAAGCTCAAATTCTAACATCCTGAAAGCCAGTAGGAACCACAGGTGGCAACAGCAGGTGATGCTTGGAGGTGGGGTTTCAAAGCAGGCTTACGGCATGGTAAAAACATTTTGTGCCCATATAGGCCTTACTAGCCACCTGCAGATATATTGTGGAAAACCCACAATCTGTTAGATTTTAAGATCCTCTTCGAACACAATGGGTGAACATCATCATAGCACAATAAAATTGTATTTGGATTATATTATTTGAACCAGCAAGGATTTTTCTCCTTTATGTAAAAGTCTAGCCTTCTTCTAGCCTGCTTGGACGGTCGAACGGGAATAACTGGAGGCGGAGGAGAAGAGGACCAGGAACCCTTCTGGGTGCCAGAGAATGGACCCCAGTGGGTAGGATCATTGAAGCAGCTAGATTCAATTCAATTCAATTTATTAGATTTGTATGCCACCCCTCTCCGTAGACTCGGGGCGGCTCACAATGATAACACAATATATAACAAATCTAATAATTAAAAGTCATTAAAAATCCCTTATTAAAAAGAAAACATACACAAAAACATACCATGCATAAACTGTATAGGCCCGGGGGAGATGTCTCAGTTCCCCTATGCCTGGCGGCAGAGGTGGGTTTTAAGTTTACGAAAGGAGGGTGGGGGCAATTCTAATCTCCAGGGGGAGCTGGTTCCAGAGGGTCGGGGCCACCACAGAGAAGGTTCTTCCCCTGGGTCCTGCCAGACAACATTGTTTAGTCAACGGGACCCGGAGAAGGCGAACTCTGTGGGACCTAACCGGTCGCTGGGATTCGTGCAGCAGAAGGCAGTCTCGGAGGATAGATCCTAGTCTTATTTCAAAGGCAAGGGGGACAGCTGCAGAGGCAGAGCTCTGTTGACATGGTTGGAGATGAGATTTCCGAGAAGTGGAGAATTTCATGAGAAGTGAATATCAATTAAGTCATGAGAAATTCATCATTATTACAGCCATTCAATTGGCTGTAACTTTACATTTGGTAACAAAACTATCACTGAAAAATAGTTATTGCAACATCATTCTAAATAACTGCAAGTCTTATAGACAGAAGTAGTTGTGAAAGAGAACAATGACCACAAATGCTCTCTGCTGACTTCCTAGTGTCCAACTGACAAAGCTGCTTTCCAACAAATCCAATAGGCAGAGGTGCCATGTCCATAGACTTAAGTTGGTAATATGTAACCCCTATTTTCCAGACGTTTTAATCAATTCTCACAATCACTAGTATGCTGGTTAGTGTTAAAGTCTAAAACACACAGAAAACTGCAGCCTAAATTGTTTCCACGAGGCCAAATGACAGATTCACCTCATACAGAGCAAGCTTGAAATGGCTCACTACCTGTTGTTTTTAGTGTGAGGAAAAGGAAAAACTTGATGCAAAGTAGAATTGGTTCTTCTCAGATTAAGAGGAATGATACAAAGGATCAAGTACTGAAATAACATTGTATTTGAAAATGTTTTAAACTATAATGTAATAATTTTTAAAAAATATTTTGTAAAAGATTGCATTTTTTTCCCCAATTCAGAATAGAATCAAAAGCTAACTTGGAGGTCTTCTAGTCCAATACCCTACTCAAGCAGGAGACCTTATACCTGTGATGGTGAACCTATGGCACATGTGCCACAAGGGGCACGCAGAGCCATATCAGTGGATACATGAGCTCAGGTGATTTTCAGGCCTTCTGGGCCCACTGGGAGGTGGGAAACAGGCTGTATGCAGCCTCTGGGGGGGGGTTGGAGAATGCCCGGGTTTTTTTTGGTCTCCCCAAGTTCGTGAGCCTTTCAAGGAGCCTTGGGAAGGCGAAGACGGTCTCCCCCTCCCCCCCACGCCCTCCGGAGACAGAAAATGGCCCATTTGCCAACGTCTGATTAAACCTCTTTTTTTTGCTCTCTCCAGGCTTCAGAGCCTTTCTAGGAGCCTGGGGAGGGCAAAAACAGACTAATCAAGGACTGACTCTAGTCTGAGACATTAATTAGACAAATCAGTTTAGCACTTTAGTTAAAAACTCTGCAAAACTGTGTTTCAGAATGTACACAAGTGTGCACAAAGCACGTATTTTTTAATAATTAAAGTAAATGTGTGTTTTGCACAACATACCATTTCCCCAAAAATAAGACATACCCCGAAAGTAAGGCGTGTCAGAGGTTTTGCAGAATTTGCTAATATAAGGCACCCCCTGAAAATAAGGCGTAGTCAAGTTTACATACAGTACGGCGGAAAAACATACGGTACCATTCAAAGCTGTTCATAGCGGTACCGTAATAATGTGGCGTCCCCTGCTGGCCCCTTCCATCGCTTTGTACCGTCCAGTACAGCAGACACAGTCTGCTGCTGTCTCACTGCCATTACAGTCTCCACTACACTGCGTAGACTGTAGTTCCTCTAGTGGCCGGAAGCTGCAATAGCAGGAGTATACTGTTGTACCATATAAGTGCGGTCGTTTGTGTGTGTGGGTGCCATACTGAAAGGTACCGTACCGTAATCAGTGTACCGTACGGTACACTTTCTTTGGGGGTGTCAGATTTTCTGCCTGTGAATTTGTCTCATTTGAGAAATATAACCCAACCCCCCCCCAACCCCACCCCCCCCAAAAAAAAGACGTAGCACAACTTTTGGAGCAAAAATTAATGTAAGACAGTGTCTTATTTTCGGGGAAACACGGTAGGTTAGAAACTGCTCCCAACTGTCCACACAAATGTGGAATATATGTACACATACACAGAAACAGCTAGGAGTCACACTAATGCCATTATGCAGATTGAAAAGGCTGCAGCTGCTTAAATAAGAGATCCTTCATACATGCCCATGGTTTTGAATTACCTCGCTTGAAGTCAAATCAAGTTCTCTAGTTTCTTGTGGATGTAACAGCAACACTATAATTTCAGATAAAAAGAAGTACACAAAAGGCCAAAAATTCTGATTCAAAGTTTTAACAATCTGTAGTGTCACAGAATGCATGTTTTCCAGAAGCTTGTGGACAGCATACACTCAAGAACAATTGCAATTGGATAGTAGGACATCTTGGGGAAAAAATAACATAACATCAGCACAAGTAATTCATCAGTACTAATTCATTGATTAAATTAATATCCATACTTATCTCAATCCAGTCTTTAATAAACCCGGACAACTACTTGCTTAGGTCCAAGAAGATGGTCCCCATTCTAGGAGGCTATCCTTCACTATCAGTTGTTTCCCTCTATCAAGTAAGTGGTTGTGGGGCACAGGATCAAGCTACAGTGCTCCACAAGTGCATTGTCACTGAGTCTACTGTTGAAATGCCTTAGAGCAGTTTTTCCCAACCTTGGCAACTTGAAGATATCTGGACTTCAATTCCCAGAATTCCCCAGCCAGCGAATGCTGGCTGGGGGATTCTGTGAGTTGAAGTCCAGATATCTTCAAGTTGTCAAGGTTGGGGAACACTGCCTTAGAGTACTGTTTCACAACTTCAGCAACTTTTAAGATGTGTAGATTTCAACTCCCAGAATTCCCAGTTGAGAAAAACCGCCTTAAAAAGCTCTATTCTTAAAATGTAATGAGCAACTCTGGTGTTACAAACAGATGGAAAAGAGAAGGAACATCATTATAATCCATGCTGGTCTTCCCTAACTTTTGTTCCCTTTCCCAGTTCTTTCTTAGCAGGTGGAAATTTAGCAACCCTCAACTCTTGAAAGAGTAACATTTTTCTTTGAATCCAGATTCTTGTGATATTCCCTTCTTTCAAAATCGTATTTTCAGTTGTATTTCCTTCCAAAAGTGCTGTTCAGGATCAGCAAATCTGAGAACGTTTTTTGGGGGGAGAGGGGTTTGACTTGTCTACTATGTTTGTATACAATTTCCCCATTCTGATATACCCTGAGAAAATAAAACAATAAAAAACACTTTGATGAATAAGTTTTCAAAGGACCATGTTATGAATAAACCTTCATCTTGAAAGTGCAACGTGGAGTTTAGGACAGAACCATAAATGTGGTCCTAGGAGTGCACAGGGGAGCAAGTAACATATGGGTGATGGCATCATTGTGGAAATTTCACAACTTGCATACTTGTGTAAGAGATCAGGATGCAAGTATGTAATATTTGCACAATAACATTTCCTTGAACTTTTTGTCATTTTGGTGTCATTACCGTTTGCTGCAAGTGCTCCATAATGAAACGATAACATTAAATTGACAAAATGTGAAAAAAACATTGGGGTGATCTAGATTCGGAGTTCAAGAGCTTGAAAAAATATTTAAGCACCAGGTATCTTAAAATAAAAAAGAATATTAAATATCCCCATCTGTTTCTAACAGCTTCTTCAAATTAATTCATCCAGATAAGGAGAGGAATGACTTCATTTTTGTAACACATTTCTTTAAAACAATGCTTGTTCTGCATTGGTGAAGCCAAACATTTATACGCATACACCACCATTCTTTTCTCACTCTCTGCAGTTCTTTTGTATCAGTAAACACCGGAACTTTCCCTGATACTAAATGGAAGCAGCATAGCATTCGTCAATTAGTCAGTAGTGTGGATGTAAACAGGGACTGCCAGCATGGCACATGGACTCTCAGAGTCAGGTTGCAATTCTGCCAGCGCAAGGTTGTTTGAGATGCCAGAATGCTGGCCAGAGTTGCCAGGGTCTGAATTTGCCGCTGATCTGCCAACCACAATGGAGAGAACAGTGTCAGGTTCAGGAAATTGTTCTTTATTGGGGCCACTTTTTGGAAGGCTCTCTCCACTTGTAGTGTCTTTGAGTTCTGTGAAAGCCAACTGAGCTGAAAGAGGAAGTCCCACTTTTCGCCCACGTGCCCCCCACTTCTTCTGGGATTTTCTGACTGGTAATTCTTTATCCTTTGATGAGCTCAGCCTACATTTGTGGTCCTTCATGTACTTCTGGCGCGTAAAGCCTTTGCTACACGTAGGGCAACGGTACTTATAGTTGCCCGTGTGAGAACGCTGATGTTCCATCATATGAGCTCGCCGGCTGAAGGCTTTGTTACAATACTGGCACTTGTGGATCTTCATACCTAAAAATGGGAGAATGAATCGAATAGCTTAGATATAAAAAGTTTCTGTAAGCCTCGTCTAAATCCAATTAATAGTTTTATAGATGAAGTGAGATTGGAACGTAAAACTTTATGGAACACTTTCTTAGTATCTCTACATCAATTCTATAGAATGAATGAATGAATGAATGAATGAATGAATGAATGAATGAATGAATGACTGAATGAATCAATCAATCAATCAATCAATCAATGAACACTTTATTGTCATTGTATGTGTATACACAGTATATCCATGCAATGAAATTTATATGACGCCAAAGACCAATCTGAACATACATAACAATCCAAAATAACATGCTCAACTCGCCACAATTTCCCACCTGAACCATTCAACATCCACACATCAGACCAAGTACAGTGGAACCCCGACATAAGAGCTGCTCGACTTAAGAGCTACTCGAGATAAGAGCTGGGAGAGGAGAGACATTTTTTTTATTTTATTTTATTTATTACTTGGATTTGTATGCCGCCCCTCTCCGCGATATGAGCCGAGAAGAGCCGGGCTGGCTTACTTTCCTTCCTTCCCGCGCTGATGCAGAGCCACTCGAACAAAGCGTCGCGCCCCTCTGATGCTTTCGGCGGCTTCCGAAGCGACGCTGGGCTCTTTTGCCGCCAAAAGCGTCAGGGGGGCGTGACGCTTTGTTCAAGTGGCTCTGCATCAGCGCGGGAAGGAAGGAAAGTAAGCCAGCCCGGCTCTTCTCGGCTCGTATCCCGGCACTTGGTGAGTGGAGAGGCGGTCGCCTCCCCTGCCGCCCCACTCTGGGGGTCCTTGGCTTCTGCTGGGGGTGGGGGGATCCGAACGCTGTTTTGAATTTCACATTCCGAGTGGCCCAAACGCCAAAGGCGAACTTCCGCACCTCAGGAGTTAGCTCGCAAACGGCGCGGCTGTTTTAAAACATCGCTGCTGGCCTGGGGGGGGAGAGGGAAAGGGGGGAGAGGGGGGAGAGAAAGAGAGAGGGAGAGAGAGAAAGAGAGAGGGAAAGGGGGGGAGAGGGGGGAGAGAAAGAGAGAGGGATAGAAAGAGAGAGAGAGTGAGAGATGCTCAGTGAGCCTTTCTTTGAAGTTGCCTTTCTTTCTTTCTTTCTTTCTCTCTCTCTTTCTTTTTCTCTCTTGCTCTCTTGCTCTTTCATTCTTTTTTCTTTCTCTTTCTTTCTTTCTCTTTCTTTCTTTCTTTCTCTTGCTTTCTTTCTTTCTCTTGCTTTCTCTCCTTCCTTCCCTCCTTCCATTTCTTTCATTCTCCCTCTCTATTTTTATTTCTCTTTCATTTTCTTTCTTTCTCTCTTGCTTGCTTTCTTTCTTGCTCTTTTTCTTTCTCTCTTTTACCTTCCCTTCCTCTATTTCTTGCTTTCCTTTTCCTTCCTCCCTTCTTTCCTCCCTCTACAGGATTGGGTGGCAGTGAAGTTACTCTCCCCTTTCATAAGTTTCCTTGCTTCCTTCCTCTGTTCCTGTCCCTTCACCCTTTCTTTCTTCCTTTCTTCCTTCCTTCCTTTCTTTCTTTCCTTCCTTCCTTTCCTCCCTCCATTTCTTGCTTTCCTTTTCCTTCCTCCCTTCTTTCCTCCCTCTACAGGATTGGGTGGCAGTGAAGTTGAATAAATAACTACAGTTTAATGAATAAAAATAAAAGTTTGCCATGTTGATTGTTTTGGGTAAAAAGAGGAAGGGAAGGAAAGCTCTCAGCTTATCATCTTATTAATAAGTAAAGTTACATTTATTCTTGCAATGTCTTTTTGCATAATTTAGACTAACTTTGTGAGTTTTTTGAGGGCTGGAACCAATTAAAATTATTTACATTAATTCCTATGGGGAAAAGTCGTTCGAGATAAGAGCTGCTCGACTTAAGAGCGCAGGTCCGGAACGAATTAAACTCGTATCTCGAGGTACCACTGTAGTATTGTCCAGCAGTTCACTGATGGTGACCCCCTAGTACATTGTTAAGTGCAATTAGGGCTCTGGGATAAAATTGTTCAGAAAACGTGTGGTTCGAGTTTTAATTGTTCTGTATCTTCTACCAGAAGGCAGCATAATTATATTATTATTATAATAATAATAATAATAATAATAATAATAATAATAATAATAATAATATTTATTTATTTATTCAACTTCTATGCCGCCTAATTCCCAAGGACTCAGGGCGGCTTACAAAATAATATTTTTATTTATTTATTTATTTATTTATTGGATTTGTATGCCGCCCCTCTCCATGGTATCTTTTTGTATACAGTAATACAATACAAAAAGATACAAGCAATAAAAATAAGTCAAATATAATATATAAAACTAAACCTCATAATAAAACCCATTTGTATAAAAAACAGCTGTTATATAATTATACTGGTGATATAAACCATATTTTGTATAGGAAGCCATGAAAACTCAGCTACATTGAATAGATATTTACTGAGGGTTTCGCTATCATACAGTTGCTTTTGGGAATAGATTCTGGCATAACAATTCAATGTGGAATGGTTAATTCAGTCCCAATGGTAGCTAGAATTAGATTTTTTTTAAATTTGAAGCTCAATAAATTGTTACGGTGGAGTCGCAATGTTTTTATTAACATTCAATCAATTAATTATGATTATTTCCAGCACTGATCCAAATCAAAGCAATAATTCCACATACCTGAATGAGATAGAATATGAGCTTTCAGTTTGTCGGGTCTATTGAACTCTTTACTGCAGCCTGTATGATTTCTGAATAACAAAATAAAAATAAGTGATGCAGAGAGGAACCTCTAAGCGTATTCCTATATTAAAATATCCGTATGACCCTCCTTCTTTGAATAGATAATTCTGTTTCATTAACACAAGGAACACAACGACAGCCATCATAGCAGAAGCAAGTTATAAGTTTACATTATCAAACCCTTTGCTACAGGAAGAAAGAAGTATTGAGTTCTTGATGCTTTCTGAGCTTGGTTGTTTCCTTGCACACATTTTATTTTCATGCTATTTAACGTCATCAGCATAAAAGACAGTGAGATTTGCTGGTTAATTTATTTTAATTCATTCGACTTCTCTGTAGCACTCAGGGTGGCTTAAAACAAGCTGGAAAACCCTGGGGCTGCTATGAACTGAGAAAGTTTGGGAACCTCTGATTTAGCCAACCTAAGGCAATTCCATCTCCTTCATATGCATTTGCTCAAAAAGCTGCTAATTATTTGCATCATTTTATATTCTAATACCTAAGCCAGTGATGGCGAACAGCACACGGAGCCATATCTGCTGGCACACAAGCTGCTGCACTAGCTCAGCTCCAGCATCCATGCGTGTGCTGGCCAGCTGATTTTTGCCTTGCACAGAGGCTCTGGGAGGGCATTTTTGGCTTCCACAGAGCCTCCAGAGGGATGGGGGAAGGCATTTCCACCCTCCCCCCAGCTCCAAGAAAGCCTTTGGAGCCTAGGGAGGGTGAAATATGAGCCTACTGGGCCCACCAGAAATTGGGAAACAGCCATTTTCAGCCTCCAGAGGACCTCCGGAAAGTGGGAGAAGCTGTTTTCGCTCTCTCCAGGCATTGAATTATGGGTTTGGGCACTCATGCATGTGCTCTTTTGGCACCCAAAGAAAAAAAAGGTTCGCCATCACTGACTTAAGCAATCCACTGTTGTCTATAAAACTAGTGCCAAATTTCGCTTCTCATCCAAGAAGCTTCTTTAGTTGAGAAACATAGAAACATAGAAGACTGACGGCAGAAAAAGACCTCATGATCCATCTAGTCTGCCCTTATAATATTTTTTATATTTTATCTTAGGATGGATATATGTTCATCCCAGGCATATTTAAATTCAGTTACTGTGGATTTACCAACCACGTCTGCTGGAAGTTTGTTCCAAGGATCTACCACTCTTTCAGTAAAATAATATTTTCTCATGTTGCTTTTGATCTTTCCACCAACTAACTTCAGATTGTGTCCCCTTGTTCTTGTGCTCACTTTCCTATTAAAAACACTTCCATCCTGAACCTTATTTAACCCTTTGACATATTTAAATGTTTCGATCATGTCCCCCCTTTTCCTTCTGTCCTCCAGACTATGCAGATTGAGTTCATGAAGTCTTTCCTGATACGTTTTATGCTTAAGACCTTCCACCATTCTTGTAGCCCGTCTTTGGACCCGTTCAGTTTTGTCAATATCTTTTTGTAGGTGAGGACTGAACACAGTATTCCAAATGTCGTCTCACCAGCACTCTATATAGCGGGATCACAATCTCCCTCTTCCTGCTTGTTATATCTCTAGCTATGCAGCCAAGCATCCTACTGTCAGAAATCACTACCCCTAAATCCTTCTCTTCTGAAGAGAAACATCTTCAAAGAAAATGGACCCAGAAAGTCCAGTTGCCTCTTCAAAAAGTACCTTTGGGACAACCATAACCTGGATGACTGAGGAACTCTATAGAGTATGAAGCTAGTGTTGCTTTGGGCCTTCTGATACTTACGAGAATGGGCATTTGTATTTCTTGAAAGGCTCGTGGATCAGCATATGCCGTTTGAGTTTATCTTTCCTGTTGAAGGCTGAGTCACACACTGAACACTTAAAAGGCTTTTCACCTGCACAGGAAAGAGGTATGAATTCAGCAACAATGGGTTTGGTTAAAAACCATTCTAATAAGTCATTTTCTATTCCTGGGTAAGAGATACATGATTACACAGAACTGGCATTAGTTCCCTAAGACATTTCTTGTTTCTGATGTAATCTATTGCTTCCGGTAGATGCTTGTATACTTAACATATATTCGAATGGTTCCAATCAAATTGGTGATCCATCAGACAGAAATTAAAAAGATTGCTAAGCAAACACACCATTTTCAAACAGGGAAGCAAAACTCAACCTGTTACGGTTGGGAAGCAAAACACAACCTTAACATTGTTAAGGTTGTGTTTTGCTTCCCAACCTTAACATGGTGAGTTGGTGTGAAAACGGTGTGTTCACTAACATGTGAAGGTATCAGCCAACACTGAAGTTGATGACAGGAGAACCTGAGAACATGAATAGGTTCAACAGATTGGAAACCGATTTTTGCCTTTTCTTACCCGAATGAATGTGTGCGTGTAATTTGAGGTAGTGTTCTCGGCGGAAGAACTTTTTGCAGATCTGGCACTTAAATTTGCCTCCTCCTCCATGGGTCGGGAGATGCCTTCGTAAGTACCTCTCACAGGGAAACACCTGTAAAAAGAAGGCAATGTCATTAAAACTCTGCTTAAGACCCAAGGGCTTTTAAAAGGGTAGCAATACCAGTCAGACCAGGAGGGGGCACTATTTTGTGGCTACAGTTTGCTCTTAACATTTTTTGAGGAAGTGACCCTAAAAAGTGAATGGGGAGGTCATATCTCAAATGTGGACACGGTTGAATTTTGGAAAGTTACATAATTGTCTTCACTTTTCAACATGGAAAGCTTTATCTTAGGGGCTTATTTTACAGTTTTCCTTGATTTATTGGCTCAAGGAATAGACACTAATTGATAGCAGAATACCTTCATCACTTTTCTAAGGTCTACAGATTACTTACTCTTTCCCTAAGGAAATGGGTATGTAGCCAAATCTATACAGTAAAATTCTAAAGTAGATAGCAATAGCATTTAGACGTATATACTGCTTCATAGTGCTTTTACAGCCCTCTCTAAGTGGTTTGCAGAATCAGCATATTGCCCCCAACAATATGGGTCCTTATTTTACCAACCTCGGAAGGATGGAAGGCTGAGTCAACCTTGACCAGTGGTGAAATTTGAACTGCTGAACTACAGCTAGCAGTTAGCTGAAGTAGCCTGCAGTGCTCCACTCTAACCACTGTGTCACCCCAGCTTAAAGTAGATGAGACAAAGACTTTACTAACATAAATCAAGTGAGCTTTTAAAAAAAATACATGGATAGTTCCTGCCTCAAGGAATGGGAGACAAGACAGAAAGTATATTGTGCATGGAAGAAAATAATTGTGAGAACGCAGGTGCTGGCACTCCAGTACCATTCTTGGCACTAGAAATGGCACAATACAACTGGATGCAAGTGTGCATCCACTATACAAAAGTGTGACTACATAAGCAACCTTGGACAAGACTCCCTTTTCTATTCTAAAGTCTGAGAAACAAACTATGAAACAAACATGAAAGGAAAAAAAGGGACAATTTTTTTTTGCTATACTAGGGGATTAAATTATATTTATTTCTCCAAAAAGTCGTTTTACTGTTAAGATATCTGCCTACCTTTTGACAATGAGGACAAGGGAAGTTGTGTGTTGCTGTCTGTAAGTGATGATCCAGGGCTTCTGGTGTGGAATATTTATTTACACATTTGACACACCTAAAGAAAGAAAGAATGCTTTAGTATGGCTGAAATCTGCAAAAAGCACTGTCATAGAAATATAGAAGATTGACGGCAGAAAAAGACCTCATGGTCCATCTAGTCTGCCCTTATACTATTTCCTGTATTTTATCTTAGGATGGATCTATGTTTATTCCAGGCATGTTTAAATTCAGTTACTGTGGATTTACCAACCACGTCTGCTGGAAGTTTGTTCCAAGGATCTACTACTCTTTCAGTAAAATAATATTTTCTCATGTTGCTTTTGATCTTTCCCCTAACTTTCCTGTCAAAGAGGAAAACAGAAATCCTTGAATGAAATAAAGGCTAATTGCCTAAATCTGGCTTCAAAATTGCCAGATCTAGCAGTACAAGAATGAAAGCTTATGCAATGGATTAAAAACCTTTTCATCTTATACCTCTGGTGTGACATAAATCAATATCTATGAAATATATTTTCTTAATTCTAGCAGGTTATTATGCTCTCACAGTGGTGTTTAATTTTGTTATTTTATTAAGGAAAGTACCAAATCATTCAACAGCAAATCCACCACACTGACTGCTCTCCCAGCTGCAGTTTAAATTATTGTCTGATATATTAATAACATCAAGTTTGAATTGCATCATTTTTCATTCTTTTCATTCTTTTCGTTTTTCTCCCAAAGAGATTAGAAATGTTAATATTTGCGTTGCTACCCTACTTGTAAACTGCCATGTCCTTCTTGGGGCTGTGTTGAGGGAGCAAGTTGTGGGAATATTGATGGACACTCAATTCATATAGCGAAGGGTAGTCTTTGCTGCAGAGGTGGCAGCGATAGCTCAGCTCTTCCTGGTGATTTTTGATATGCTCTAAGAAAGAGTCCAGCTTTTGAAATGTCTGGGCACAACTTTTCACAACACATTTGTACACCTGCACAGTAATGGTAAGAAAAGAGAATTTAAATCAGCATTTTTCTGTTTCGTCAAAAGCAAACAAATTGTACTGTATTCTCAGCATTAAATGTATAAATGTTGTTTCTTGGTTGTTTCTTCATTGCTTATTTGACCCCTTGTAATGTGTACAACACATTAAGTGTTGTACCACATGATTTTTGATAAATGTATGTTTTCTTTTATGTACACTGAGAGCATATTCCTTGTGTGTCCAATCACACTTGGCCAATAAAGAATTCAAATTCTAATTCTAAATGTAATTGAAGAAGACTGACAATGAAATCTATGTTCTTGAATACAGCTCACCTGTACGGAATCCACACTGCATAACAGACATTAATACAATTGAAGGAGTCCAGAAATACTTCACAAGAAGAGTCCTCCACTCCTCCTCACCCATCAAATTAGTCTTCCAGACTTCAATTACTATGTTTAGAAAATTTACAGCTATGCCGCCTCCGAACTTATTAAATTGTTGTTCATAAAATCATACATCACAATGTACTCCGTTAGCGACTACTTCACCTTTAACAACAACAACACAAGAGCACGCAATAGCCGGGGTGCCGCAGCAGGTAGAGTGCTGTACTGCAGGCCACTGAAGCTGACTTGTAGATCTGAAGGTCAGCGGTTCAAATCTCATCACCGGCTCAAGGTTGACTCAGCCTTCCATCCTTCCGAGGTGGGTAAAATGAGGACCCGGATTGTGGGGGCAATAGGCTGACTCTGTTAAAAAATGCTATTGCTAATATGTTGTAAGCCGCCCTGAGTCTAAGGAGAAGGGTGGCATAAAAATCAAATAAATAAATAGATAGATAGATAGATAGATAGATAGATAGATAGATAGATAGATAGATAGATAGATAGATAGATAGATACAAACTAAATGTAAATTGCTCCAAACTAGACTGCAGAAAATATGATTTCAGCAATAGAGTGGTCAACACCTGGAATACACTACTGGACTCTTTTGTTTCTTCCCCCAACCCCAAAATCTTCAACCTTACATTATCTGCAGTAGACCTCTCGCCTTTTCTAAGAGGTCTGTAAGGGACGTGCATTAGTGCACATTTGTGCCTACCGTTCCTGTCCTAATGTCTTTTTATCTTTTCTATCACTACTTTATACTTATATTATGTTAAAAATACTACAATACAATACTATATTTGTATGACAAATAAATAAAATAAAATAAATAAATAAATTATGTCCCTAGACCCATGATGGCGAACCTATGGCACACAGAGCCCTCTGATTTTCTTGTACACATGCCTACCGGCCAACTGGTCTCCGCGGACACTGGAAAATGACCCAAAAAACGGCTGCTTTTGATGCTATTTTCATGCCATTCTTCCAGACTGTTTTCAGGCCATTTTTTAGGCTGTTTTCAGAAAACGGACTCAAAACAGCCCCCAAACCATCCAGAAAACAGACATGCACACACCGGCCAGCTAATCTTCAGATTTCTAGTGTTCCAGTGCACATACATGCACATGTGTTCCAGTTTCCAGTCTCACTTCCAGCTTCTCCTGGAAGTTAGCAATGAACCCTACAATTCTGCCTTATGGAGAAAAATACAAAGCTATTTCCCTGCAGGGGTTACACATTATATCTAGATTTACCTCTAGATTTGCCTCCTGCCAGTAAGGAACCTAGGACGGTGCCTGATATCAGCTGATACCGTCCAGCTTAGAATAGTTTAGCATTAGAAATATGTGTTGAATAGATAACACGATGTATTCTAGATAACAACACAAGCGATTCCACAGAATCTAAATTACAGATGTCTTGATAGTTGAAATACAGTCCTTCGGGATTGGGCAGCATAGAAGTTGAATTAATAAATAAATAAGTTTCTACACTAGCAATGGCTCTCTAGAATTTTGAGCAGAATTTTTGTTCTCTATTTTCCTAGAGATTACAAGAATGAAAAGAGGAATGTCCTGCAATCAAAGCATAGGCTCTGAGCAATCCCCAGAATATGCCCATAATAATTCATGCACACAAAAATGGAATTTGGAAAAAAAAATATGAAAATAATATAACTGCAAGCTGTATTTCAACTATCAGACATCTGTAATTTAGATTCTGCGGAATTGCTTGTGTTATGTAGAATACATTGTGTTATCTATTCAACACATATTTCTAACGCTAAACTAAAATATGCATAGGAGAAAATTTCTATGCTGGATCCAAAGAACAATATATCAAGAATACAGCTTGCATATGTATAAATTACTATTCCCATATCTAGCATCAAAGAGCCTTTTGTCAGTCAGTGAGTAGCCAATTAAATCATACAGAACATTACTCTGTCATAGAGCATAATTTTATGTTTTGAACTGTATAGGATAAAATAGTGGGCAAAACAGCCAACATTTCACATGTGAGTTTTGTAACCTATATAGATTGTGCAAATTTGGAAGTACACGTGCATTGGTCTGCAGCTCATGGAAAAGTGGTAAAAAGCTAAGTATGACAAAATAAAGCCATCTCATGATAAACTATCTACCTGTTCATGTTTATGCTGAGTCATGTGTGATTTCAGCTGGAAATATGTATTGAATTTGCTGGGACAGAACTGGCACTGATAAGAACTGTCTATCAAGACCACTTGCTTGGCTTCCAACTTTGCCTCATCATGTTCTTCCCCAGGAGGCAGGACTTGAGGCTGTGGAGGGCTGCTTCTTGGAGCCTGGCTTAAGCCTAAAGGGGGGAAATCACAGAACACAGAAATACTAGTTTTATTTCAAGCATTTCAAGGGAAATAAGCCTTCTGAAAAGATTACAAACAAGGTCAACAAAATAAAATTAATATAAATAATTTTTCCAAGATGCAAAACAGTAGGAATTAGATTTCCTTCTTTGTGTGTCTTTGTTTTTCATTTTTTATTATGACCGAGGATAAAAGCCTATGCTCAATTTCACTTTAAAGTCAGAAGAACTCCTGTCACTAATGTTACATATTATCCCCAATATTGGAGGGATATGTTTAACAATGACAGCTGCTAAAGAACACTAGCTAAGGACTTTATTTGTGAACTCCTTTCAGGTTGCTCACTGATATCTATTTACATCACTGTGGAAATAAATTAGGAACTGAATTATAGGATTTTAAAGTACTCCTCTCATATTCTTAAGCAATGAACAGTTTAGTCCTTGGTGAAATAGTAGACTTGTTATGTGAGCAGAGGAGACTAAAATAGAACAAATATTCTCTACCACCACATAAGATTCATTCAGCACTGTCAGGCTTGTTTTGTTATGTTCCAACTTTTGCCTTGATGAGCCTAATTATAACTTAAAAGAGTTTGACCCCTACCAATCTTCTCATTGCTTATCACCTGGTTGCTATGTACAACCCAGGAAACAATCCTAGCCCAAGCAGTTACATTCACACAACATGCAAAAGACTTGATGTGCATGGATCATTGACTGTAATTTTTAATGATCATCCAGACCAGTGGTTCTCAACCTTTCTAATGCCACGACCCCTTAATACAGTTCCTCATGTTGTGATGACCCCCAACCATAAGTCTAGCGCCAATTCGCCCCAACAGAGCTTTAAGCTGATTGGCAGGAAGATCAAAGGGACACCCCACTGTAAAGGCCTGATTGGTTAGATTGTAAAAATATGTTCCAAGTCGCCAGAAAATAAGCTTTAGTTCCAAACACCATGGGGAATTTGTCTTTTCCCGTGGTCTTAGGTGACCCCCGTGAAACGGTCACTCAACCCCCAAAGGGGTTCCGACCATCAGGTTGAGAACCACTGATCCAGACCCAATAGTAGATACTTTTAGGAAGTTAGTGATACCACACACCCAAACACTAGATGCACAATTTGTTTCAGCAGTACATCCCATGCGGGCTTTCCAATCTCTTGTTCTTCAGACTCCAATTCTCATAATTACTAACCAACATCATCTTCAATTGGAGAAGGCCTGTCTAATGCAAAGCAATTATATCTAAAGGTTTATTCAGATATTCTCTTCCTGATTTTCAGTATAGAGTACATCTAATTTTAAGTTTAGTCCATAGAAGGGGGAAAATCAGTATTACAGGTTCCTCAAGCAAAGAAAAAGTTTGAAAAAGGATTAAGAATTACAAGAGTATGAAACACTATTGAATGAAAGACTATGACTGAGCAAGATCATTACAGCTGTGTATTGATTTATGGATTCATATGCTAATACAGTGTTTTTCAACCAGTGTGCCACGAGACATGGTCAGGTGTGCCGCGAAGAAGGAAGCTCAGGTTCCGGTCTCGCAACTTTTTGCTGAGAGAGAGAGAGAGAAAGAAAGCAAGAGAGAAAGCAAGAGAGAGAAAGAAAGCAAGAAAGAGAGAAAAAGAGAGTGAGGAGAGAGAGAAAGCAAGAGAGAGAGAAAGAAAAGAGAGAAAGAGAGAGGAAGCAAGAGTGAGAGAGAAAGAAAGCGAGAGAGAGAGAGAGAAAGAAAGCAAGAGAGAGAGAAAAGGAGAGGAAGGGAGAGAGAGAGAAATGAGCAAAAAGGGGAGGAAAAAAGAGAAATGAGAAAATGATTGAGACAGAGAATGAGAGGAAAGAGAGAAACAAAAGAGAGAGAGAAGTGACTCTTGATTTAAAGCATATGATAAAAAGCACCCGAAGAATAAGAGAGAAAACCCTCCCAGCCCTCACCTGCTTTTGGAAATGGTTCAAGAGTGTGTACACACACACACACACACGCGGGTGGGGAGGAGACAGGGATGGAAAAAGAGAGGAGAGTGTCTTAGGGTGTCATTTTGGTTGGTGGTGTGGTATTCGGCTCAAAAAAGGTTGAAAATCACTGTGCTAATACATACTTAAACCAACAGTGCACCATGGTTATTTTTCTAACCCTTCCATCTATAAATCTATAAAACAGAACAGTAGAAGCTCTATTATTCAGAAGTTTGGTGAAGCAGGTCCATGGGATTGGCCATTCAAGCAGTTAATAATGTACCTGCATTTTCCTCATCCTCCTGCTGGTTGGGGTTGAGTTGCATGACTTGCACAGTGACAGAGCTCCGAGAGATGGTACACCCAATTCCTGGTGGCCACACCTTATGTGTCTGCATGTGCTTCTTCACATTGGATTTTTGCGCAAAAGCTCGACCACACACAATGCACTGGAATGGCTTCTCTCCGGTATGACTGAAGGAAAAATAGACACTACATCAGAGAACAGGAATCATATTGGGGGGGACATATTACTAGTGCACTTGGCTACAATCTTCCCTGTTGTGGCTTCGTCTTTTTTTGGGGGGGGGGGGGTTCCTCTCTCAACATTCCAGGAGGAGACACAATCTTCTAAATCAGCAAGTTAATCCACCATTTATGTATTTCACTTACTTTAACTTCCTCTATCCTTTTAATACTGAACACTTTTTCCAGCTGGCTCATAACTACAATTGAGTTGCATTCCAAATTGCACGTAGATAGGAATTTACGTGATTGGAAAGCTCCTTCACAAGCAACTTTTCTTACGCATAAAAACCGTACCCCTTCAGGGAGGACAGATAAGACATTGTTTTGAGATGTACAGTGGTACCTCGGTACTCGAACGCTTTGGTTCTCGTACATTTCGGATAACGGAAAAAAAATTTCGGCAAAAATTTGCTTCGGTATCTGAACAAAAATTCGGATACCAAACAGCCACAGAAAATTTTGTTCATTATCTGAAATGTTACCGCCGGGGCTGCTGCAATCCCAGCAGCTTCAGGGGGCTGAGGAGCTCTATAAGAGCTCCAAGCTGCAGGAAGGGTGGGGGCGGCTGCAATCCCGGCAGCTTCGGGGGGCTCCTTTCCTCATTGCTTCCTCTTATTACCTGTAAGCAGCTGCAAAAACTTTCTCCTTCCCGGCGGCGGCAATGGCGGCGGCTTCCCTTCGAGTAGCAACAGCACCGGGAATGTCACGTGATGAAGGGAAACCGCCGGAGCCATCTCAGCAGTTGCCGACGCTCCAGCAGCTTCCCTTCATTACGTGACGTTCCCGGCGCTGTTGCTCCTCGAAGGGAAGCCGCCGCCGTTGCCGCTGCCGGGAAGGAGAAAGTTTTTGCAGCTGCTTACAGGTAATAATACGAAGCATTGAGGAAAGGAGCCCCCCAAAGCTGCTGGGATTGCAGCCGCCGCCACCCTTCCTGCAGCTTGGAGTACCGAATTTATTTATCCCATAGGAAATAAAGAAAATAGATTTAATTGGTTCCCAGTGAGTTAACAGGGGCTGGGAACCAATTAAATCCATTTCCATTATTTCCTATGGGATAAATTCGGTACTCGACCAAATCGGTTCTTGACCACACTTCTGGAACGAATTGTGGTCGAGAACCGAGGCACCACTGTATTTTTCCATGTGACAAAAATCTGCCTGGGGAAACATGAAATCATACAAACGTTTATCTGTAGCCTAAAATGGTACAACTCTTGTCTTTCTCTTTCTCCTATTGTAATTTAGAGTTATGGGTCAATCAGGCCATAATGATTTACCCAATAATAAAACAAATCCCGTCTTCATAATTTTGCTGCACAAAATGTTGTTATCACTTGAGGCTCTGGAAAACCTGATGGTTCAGCAATCAGGACCAAGATTAAGTTTCACACATACACCATACAGAGACCAGTGTTCAACATTTGGGGGATCACACTGACCAAGCAGAGAGATGGCTTTATTTTCCATAGCTCTTGCCAGCAAGTAAGAATGGCTCCAATTGTTGCTCAGAATATCCAATCAAGTCCTTGGCCTGTCCAAATAGACACTGCTTCTGTCCGATTTTGGAAGCTCAACACTACCTCCTGATATGTTGCTGCAGATCAAAATTCTTGGTGAAGGCTTTATCACAGTATGTACATTTCAGTTTTGGTGACTTGGGCTTTCCTGAAATGCAAACAGCAAAAAACATGCATGAAGGTATGTCTAAAAGGCCATCTTGCTACCGTACTTTTCAAAGTGTAAGATGCACTGGAGCATAAGATGCACCTTAGTTTTGGGGAAGGAAAATAGGGTGAAAATAATCTGTCTACTAGATATTTATCTCGCTAGTCCTTAGTCTAATCAGCTTCAACATATTAGTTTGCTGGTTTTGAGTGTATGCGCTTGCTTTTTATCCCCCGGTTGGAGACAAAAAACAGTTTCACTTCTCTCTCTCTTCAGAGAGAGAGAAACAATAAGAAAAGCAGGCAAAGTGCTTGTTAGGGCTGAAAAAAAGCTTAGTAAAAACTACATTTGGAGTATAAGACGCACCCAAATTTTCAGCCTCTTTTAGGGGGGAAAAGAACCGTCATATATTCCAAAAAATGCGGTATATGGATTCTTGCTCGCTCACTACCCACCAAACTAGAATGAAGTTTAAGGAGGGGAAGCATAGCAGGCATTTTGCGTACATTGCCTTATGGGAAGAATAGAATGAAAACAGTGGAAAATCCAATGAAATGACTTTATGTGGCAGGAATGAAAAAACCACTATTTGCATTTTCTGTTACCATGGGACTTTCTACTTTACATCTTGTGCTTATACCGCATTAATTCAGATTGCATTGATCTTGGCAAAGGAAAGAGCTGCAGCATTGGCTTCTCCTACCTACACTGGATTTTTCATATTTTCTGATGACATGGGAAGGAATGGCACTGAAACATTTCCTACAACATCAGAACAATAACTCAGGTCTCATGGGTTACAATGTTATAGCGATCGATATTAGTGGATTACAATGAACACATTTCATTTCCTGAAAAGGTTAGTGCTAAACTAATATTCCAGTCATGTGCTATACAAAATGACAATGAAAAACATATAAATTTTAGGTTTAAATGTGATTTCCCAGGTACAGGACACACATTTCTACTTTGTATAGCAATATGTATTCAATCTTATTTGTTAATCAAAAACAAAAACCTAAAAAAGTCCTAAAAATAACCTGAATGTAAAAACAAAATGAGCCCATTCAACCACATAGCTGTTAGTTCCTTCTTTATAATTCGAATACAATTGCTACATAATATTGCTGAATTTATGAAATATGTAACAAACAAAAGTTTCACATTCCTATATCATCCAAAATATCATTTTACATATTTTATTTTATCTTCCAATTAAAGACATCTAGTACATCAATTAGAACTAATGATGTGAATCTTCTATTTTACATGTTTCAGCACTAAATAGGAAATGGTACATTAGCAATTTCATATAGCTATAAAACAATGGGTTTTCAGGATTCTAACAACCAGTATTTGGGTTATCTGCACTTCCAGAGGTTTATGGATGACACGTCTATCAACCTTGATTATTATGGGCCATGTTGGCTATGGGTACAAGAATCATAGTCCAGAACTAGATGGAGAAACATAGAAACATAGAAGACTGACGGTAGAAAAAGACCTCATGATTCATCTAGTCTGCCCTTATACTATTTTTTGTATTTTATCTTAGGATGGATATGTTTATCCCAGGCATGTTTAAATTCAGTTACTGCGGATTTACCAACCACATCTGCTGGAAGTTTGTTCCAAGGATCTACCACTCTTTCAGTAAAATAATATTTTCTCATGTTGCTTTTGATCTTTCCCCCAACTAACTTCAGATTGTGTCCCTTTGTTCTTGTGTTCACTTTCCTATTAAAAACACTTCCCTCCTGAACCTTATTTAACCCTTTAACATATTTAAATGTTTCGATCATGTCCCCCCTTTTCCTTCTGTCCTCCAGACTATACAGATTGAGTTCATTAAGTCTTTCCTGATACGTTTTATGCTTAAGACCTTCCACCATTCTTGTAGCCTGTCTTTGGACCCGTTCAATTTTGTCAATATCTTTTTGTAGGTGAGGTCTCCAGAACTGAACACAGTATTCCAAATCACAGATCACAGATTTTCCTTTACAATATATCACCCATGTTTTTCAGTGTCATGGACTCCACAATCTGTCTTACGTAAATGCAATTAGTCTACAGAAAGAATGAGTAGCAAGAAGACACACCTTCAAGCAAGTTATTGTCTGGCTTGGAACGACGGTTCTTGGAAGCAGAATCAAAATTGGTCAGACTTCCTCCACATGTGTTATTCAAGGAAGCGGCAGCATTAGCATTTTTAGACTTAAAGCTTTGTTTGCTTGGACTATATACTGGAGGGGAAGGATAGACTGGGTTTTCTACACATTGGCTGGGCACCTAAAACAGAAATCAGTATAACACATCGGACAGAAAAATATATAGTTAGCCTGAAATATAGTTACAACAGTTAACATAAATCAGCACCAACCGCCTGCTACCGCACAAATCCCAGCGACCGATAAGGTCCCACAGAGTTGGCCTTCTCCGGGTCCCATCGACTAAAGAATGTCGTTTGGCGGGCCCCAGGGGAAGAGCCTTCTCTGTGGCGGCCCCGGCCCTCTGGAATCAACTCCCCCCGGAGATGAGAACTGCCCCCACCCTCCTTGTCTTTTGTAAACTACTCAAGACCCACCTATATCGCCAGGCATGGGGGAATTGAGACATCTTACCCCAGGCTTTTTATATTTTATGTTTGGTATGTATGTGTTGTTTGGTTTTAAATATGATAGGGTTTTATATGCTTCTTTTTTAATATTAGATTTGTTTCGATGTAACATAGTTTTTTATTATTGTTGTGAGACGCCCCAAGTCTTCGGAGAGGGGTGGCATACAAATCTAATAAAATATCATTATTATTATTATTATTAATTATTTATTATTATTATTATTATTATTATTATTATTATTATTATTATTATTATTATTCAGTTGCTTATTCAGATAACCTAAGCCAATCTTGCCAAATGTGGAGACCTGTGGTTTCTCTGTGGTTACATTACTTTCATTTCTTCTATAGTGTACAGCAGTGGTCCCCAACGTTTTTTCCACCAGGGACCAGTTTCAGCAAGACAATTTTTCTATGGCCCAGTGGGGGCGGAAAGGGGTGTGGTTGGGGGCGGGATTAAGCATGGGGATGCTGGTCCTCCCCGCCCCTCTTTCCCGCCATCGTCCTGTGGCCGGCAGAACCTGCCTCCCAAGCCCTCTTGCCCAGCGGGAGCTAAGCGCTGGAGAGAGGGGGTCAGGCTGGCCCTCCTGCCTCCCCCCAGCCAAAAACGCAAAAGCGCCCCACGGCAGAAGCCAAAAGAGGCTTGAGCCTCTCGGTCCTTCCCGCCCCTCTGTCCCATCCATCGTTCTGTGGCCAGCAGAACCTGCCTCCCGAGGCCTCTTGCCCGGCGGGAGGCAAAGCGCTGGAGGGAGGGGGTGGCGGCATGAGGGCCGGCAGCTGCTGACTCCACGGACCGGTGCAACATGCCCCGCGGCCCGGTACTGGTCCGCGGCCCAGTGGTTGGGGACCCCTGGTGTACAGTGATCCCCCGGTTATTGCGTCCCCGACCATTGCGAATGGGCTACATCGCGATTTTTCAACCCGGAAGTAAAAACACCATCTGCGCATGTGCGCCCTTTTTTCCTATGGCCACACATGCGTAGATGGTGTTCCCCGCCGGGCAGATCAGCTGCTGGGCGGCTTCCCTGGGTCTTTCCCATCTTGCTGGCGGGAGGGCGAGAAGCCCCCCCAGCACCCGCTCGCCCTCCGTTCGCCCGCCCTTCGCCCGGCCACCCGCCATTTGCTCGCTGCTCGCCCGGCCACCCGGGTTCGTTTGGCTTCGGGACTCAGTTGGGAAGCGGCACGGGTGTTTTAAAAGGTCTCCGCCGGCATGGGGGGCTTCTTAGCACCCCCCCAAACCCGGGTTGGGGGTTCGGGGGGGGGTAGGAAGCCCCCCATGCCGGCGGAGACCTTTTAAAACACCCGTGCCGCTTCCCAGCTGAGTCCTCAAGCCAAGCGCAGAAGTTAGCCTTGAATCCCTTTGAATCCCGCCGCTTCTGCTGGATACGGGCGATGGGGGGGCGAGCTGCCACACCCCTGGCTTCCGCACCGCTCGTCCCACCCACCGCCCGTATCCAGCAGAAGCTGCTGGATTCAAAGTGCTGGGGTGGGGGGCTGTCGGGACACCCCCACCCCAGCACTTTGAATCCCGCCGCTTCTGTTGGATACGGGCGATGGGGGGGCGAGCTGCCACAGCCCCTGGCTTCCTCACCGCTCGTCCCACCCACCGCCCGTATCCAGCAGAAGCTGCTGGATTCAAAGTGATTCAGGGAACAGAATGGAGCCTTCCGCGGCGGGGCTGGTAGGAGGGGAGCCGAGGGGATAACCGAGCCCAGCCCCGTGGGATTCGCCTTCCTCCCGCTTGCAGCCGAGTGATCGTGGGCTCCTTCGCAACCTCAGAGAGCTTCCTGGTTTTCGTGAGCTTTCATGCCCAGGAAGCTCTCCGAGGTTGCGAAGGAGCCCAGGATCACTCGGCTGCCGGCGGCAGGAAAACGAATGTCACGGGGCTGGGCTTGTCTCCCCCCCCTTAGCAACCCCGCCGCGGAAGGCTCCATTCTGTTCCCTGCCGGCCCGATTGAGCGGCCGGCGGTCTCCATTCAGGGAACAGAATGGAGCCTTCCGCGGCGGGGCTGGTAGGAGGGGAGCCGAGGGGATAACCGAGCCCAGCCCCGTGGGATTCGCCTTCCTCCCGCTTGCAGCCGAGTGATCGTGGGCTCCTTCGCAACCTCAGAGAGCTTCCTGGTTTTCGTGAGCTTTCATGCCCAGGAAGCTCTCCGAGGTTGCGAAGGAGCCCAGGATCACTCGGCTGCCGGCGGCAGGAAAACGAATGTCACGGGGCTGGGCTCGTCTCCCCCCCCTTAGCAACCCCGCCGCGGAACGCTCCATTCTGTTCCCTGCCGGGCCGATTGAGCGGCCGGCGGTCTCCATTCAGGGAACAGAATGGAGCCTTCCGCGGCGGGGCTGGTAGGAGGGGAGCCGAGGGGATAACCGAGCCCAGCCCCGTGGGATTCGCCTTCCTCCCGCTTGCAGCCGAGTGATCGTGGGCTCCTTCGCAACCTCAGAGAGCTTCCTGGTTTTCGTGAGCTTTCATGCCCAGGAAGCTCTCTGAGGTTGCGAAGGAGCCCAGGATCACTCGGCTGCCGGCGGCAGGAAAGCGAATGTCACGGGGCTGGGCGCTAGCTCTCGCCGCTTTCGAGCTGAGTCCTGAAGCGAATTCGCTTCAGGACTCATCTCGAAAGCCCGCTAGCGAGGAGCCGAAGATTGGGGGCGGCGCGGCTGTTTTAAAACGTCGCCGCCGGCATGGGGGGCTTGCCAGCACCCCCCGGACCCCCAACCCGTGTTTGGGGGGCTGCTAGGAAGCCCCCCATGCCGGCGGCGACGTTTTAAAACAGCCGCGCCGCCCCCAATCTTCGGCTCCTCGCTAGCGCTGCGGAAGTTAAAAACACCATCTGCACATGCGCAGATGGTGTTTTTACTTCCGCAGCGCTACTTCGCGAAAACCCGCTCGTTGCGGGGGGTCCTGGAACGGAACCCTCGCAACGAGCGGGGGATCACTGTATTGTTTTTATTAAGCATGCACAATCTAGGTTTTCTAATATTCTAATCTACAATTTAATGACCATTTAAATACAGTTTCTGAATAATACCCTTCTGAAATTTCTCTTTTTTGGATATAATTTTTTTTCCTCCAGACTATATTTAAGCAATACTTATCTCTCAGTTTAGACAATCTGTATAGAACATAATTAATTTCCTTCTGTTGGAGACTGGAAACTATTTCACAACTATTTTCCTTAGGAAGAAAATTATCATCTATTATAATATAACTTTGTGCATTTAATCTCTGCCAGTCTCTGAAAACCAACAAAAATGGCATTTTGAAGCTGAGTAAAATCAGAGCCAGGGTCATTTCTGCAAAGGCCAATGAGACCGTGTAATAATCACAAGCAAGAATACAATCGCTAATAATCACAGGCAGGCAGTTTTACCTCCAAAGGTGCATACGGCTGCATCCCTAGATTCTGTATTTCTACCGTCCCATTCCCAGGCATGGAGGTAGATGTACTGTAGACTTCCGCCACTCCACTGCTACCTGCATTGGCTGGGCCTGGCACTCCAAGAGCTCGAGGGGGTGGAGGGGGTGGCTGAGGGGGTGGCGGGGGTGGGGGAGGCTGAGAGAGGTATCCTGCTCCAGGATGCATATTCAAGCTGCTCTAAAAACAAAGAATGAGAAATTAGCCTTCCTTCCTTCCTTGTTCCCTCCATTTCTCCTTCCTTCCTTCCTTCCTTCCTTCCTTCCTTCCTTCCTTCTTTCCTTCCTTCCTTCCTTGTTTATTTGGATTTCTAGGCCACCCTTCTCCAGCAGACTCAGGGTGTCTTAAACAATAAAATCAATACAACTGTAAGAAACCCAATATAAAATCTAATTTAAAACCCCAGACAATTAAAACTAAGGTTGAATCACAATCATTCACTCATACTCTCAGCTGGAGCAAGATGGCAACACTGAACACTCCCTCCCTCCTTCCCAATATAGGAACAATATTTGCAATAAGACTTTAATCTTCCTTCTTTAACTAATTTTTTCTGCATACTAGCAAAATAAATCTGTCCTGATAAATCAGAATTTATATTGATTTAATAATTAAGGTCTTTTCTAAGGAATAAATGTTACCAGCTTACATTTTCAACATAATATTATTACAT
This sequence comes from Erythrolamprus reginae, assembly GCF_031021105.1. NCBI lineage: Eukaryota > Metazoa > Chordata > Lepidosauria > Squamata > Dipsadidae > Erythrolamprus > Erythrolamprus reginae. The sequence goes on from NC_091952.1 coordinate 39,843,562, forward strand.
CAAAGAAACTGAATTACGGACCACAAAAGATAAAAAATGCCTCAAGTCAAGGTCAACCGCTGTTCATACACCTTTATACCAGTATGTACCTTAGTACAATTCTATGAATGATGAATGGATGGTTTAAGGTATTTCCAATCTATTTTATGCAGGTGAAACACCCTGTGCTTCAAATTGCATTTTGTCCTTCAGATTACTGCCCAGCCCTACTATACAACATTAAGCAACATTAAGCAAACATTAGGCCTAACAAGATATTGGCAAAATGAATTACGGATTAATGAAAGCAAGATGGAAGAAGTAGTAGAAAATATACATAAGATAAAGAATACAAGAATTAGAGAGATGAGAAGGAAAATTTTACATAAATGATATTTCACGCCAGTAAAACTAGCACACTTCCAGAGGAAAGGGAAAGGAAATTGCTGGCATGGTTGCCAAATAAAAGGAGTTTTTATGCATATGCTCTGGGAATGTGTTGAAGTTCAAAAATTTTGGAAGGAAGTACAGAATGAAATAAATAATATGCTAAACATTAATTGGATAATTACAAAAGAATTAGCAATACTAGTTAAATATGGGGAATTATGAGAATTTAAAGAAATCAAAATAGCAGCTTTGGAAAGCGCTCAAGCAGTAGTGGTATTAGGGTGGAAAGATAGCAATAAATGGACAATCCAGAATTGGTACTGTGTGGACCACATCCACTTCAAAATTATGGAAATAAGATTAAATAACTTTGATGAAAATAAATTGGAGAAGCTGATGGCACGATGGAATAAGGTGAAAAATTATATCTTAAGTAGAATTTATGACAATGTGAAAAATAAATTCCAATCACTTTTTGGATGTAAAGAAATGTAAACCAGAGCTAAGGAAGAAATTGAAACTTATTGTAAATAATTTAACCCCCTAAATGGTGGTGGGTTTTTTATTGGTGGTGGGCACGTTTTCTTTTAAGTATTTTTTGTTTGTTGTTAATTTAGTAAATAAACCAATAAAAAAATTTTTTTTAAAAAAAAGCATACATTATGTGGTCATCAGACATTAAACATTCTTTTCCAACATACATGTATTAATTTTTGTTTTTATAGCACATTCCATTTGTCAGTGCTTGTGTTTTAAATGGCAGGAAAAAAGAATATTTACCTGCACAGTGGGTTGCACTGTGGACATTGGCTGGTCCAGGGTTGTGAAAGCAGACATGGCTGACATCAAAACTTCATCACTCACTAAGATGTTCCCTTGGACTAGTGTTTGGATCAAAGGAGAGGGTGGAACAGTAATATACGTGGAGATCTGTTGAGCAAAATGGATAAAACAAAATCTTACATGGGATTTTTATTTATTTATTTATTACTTAGATTTGTATGCCGCCCCTCTCCGAAGACTCGGATATTAGGCAAGAAACTTTTCAGAAAATTCTTCATCGAAACAAAGTAAAACAACACATTCAGTGTAACAACCCGCTATAAGAAAGGATGTAGTAAAAGTCAAAATTTTGTAAATAAACCTCTTCAATTAAATTACGTAGCATGGTGCAAGGGGTAAAACGTTCAGCTGGCAAGTAGTCATTTAAACAGGAGGAAATCCAATTTTTATTTTAGATATGCTATTATAGCCTTCCCAAGCTTAAATCCTAAACCAGACCTGGGCAAAGGGTGGCCCATGGGCCAGATGCGGCCTGCCCGCTCTCTGTGAACGGCCCACGGAGGTTGGAAAGAAGGAAGGAAGGAAAGAAGGAGGGAGGGAGGGAAGGAAGGAAGGAGAAATGGAGGGAACAAGGAAGGCAATGAAGGAGAAATGGAGAGAACAAGGAAGGAGAAATGGAGAGAACAAGGAAGGAGAAATGGAGGGAACAAGGAAGGAGAAATGGAGGGAACAAGGAAGGAAGGGCAATTATTTTATAATATAATATACAATATAATATATATAATTATATATATATATATATGATTAATATAATATAATATACAATTATAATTTATAATTATAATGTAATTAACTCAGTTCTACCCAATAATATACAGTATTGGGTAGAACTGAGTTAATTAATCCGGCCCTCTAAAACCATCCCAATTTTTCATGCGGCCCCATGGCAAAATTAATTGCCCACCCCTGTCCTAAACCCACCCATTTTAGAAGTTACAGCAGCTTAAAACCAGCTATCTTCACTGCCAATTCTCATACTGAGCCCACTGCCTCTATTTCACAACAATACAACAACCAACTTCTCTCTAAGGCAGGGGTCCCTAACAGGGGTGGATTCTAACTTACCTCACTGCCGGTTTGCTTCCTCCCACACTGTGTGGCCACACCTTGTGGGCACATGTGCACAAAGTACATGCACGCATGTGCAGTACCAAAAAATCACCACCACCCCAAAAAGCCAAAAACAAGATGGAGACCTCATGAACAGTGCCAGAAACCTGGCTCCTGAGCATGCTCAGAAGAGAAAATATTTTTTTTTAAAAAAAATTATTATTTTTAAAAAGATGGTATGGCCCACGGACCGGCACTGACCGAACCGGATCGGTGATGTCATCGTGAGATCGTCAGAGTGTCGCTACCAGTTTGGGAGAACCAGTTCAAACCAGGAAGAACCCCCCTTGGTCCCCAACCCCAGGCTGCAGCCCATTACCAGGCCACAGCCTGTTCGGAACCCAGACGCACAAACGGTGGGCAAGCATGTATATACACATATATACATATGCATGTATAGAGCCGGTTTGGCGCAGCAGGTAGAGTGCTGTACTGCAGGCAACTGAAGCTGAAGGTAGATCTGTAGGTCAGCGGTTCAAATCTCATCACCGGCTCAAGGTTGACTCAGCCTTCCATCCTTCCGAGGTGGGTAAAATGAGGACCCGGATTGTGGGGGCAATATGCTGGCTCTGTTAAAAAGTGCTATTGCTAACATGTTGTAAGCCGCCCTGAGTCTAAGGAGAAGGGCGGCATAAAAATCGAATAAATAAATCGAATAAATGCCTGCAACTCATACAGAACCATCCCCTTTCTCCCCCACCCCACCACCAGTCTGCCAAGCCAGATGTTCTAAGGTAATGGATGACAACCACTAACAGGTTTTACACATGCTGACTTTGGAATATAAGAGGAAACACTGGCATGTTTAATACACAGGTATCCTTAGGTACAACTGGTGACCTAACCACAAAAAGCTCCAACATTCAGCATCTCTACCTGGCGATTGGTGGTCTGAGCCTGCTGCACTGAAGTAATGGACGGGGTATACACACTGTTAGAAGCCAGGGAGACTGTAGCCAGTGAGGGGGCATTGCCTTGACACTGTTCCCGCTTATGAGTCATGAATGCTGGCAATGAGTTGAATTGCTTCTTACATTTCCCACAGAGAAATACATCTTCGTCATCTGAAATGAGGGAAAGAAAAAAAATATTATTTAACCTGAAAGGCTTCCTCCCAAGAAGACGCAGAGTTTCAGCAGAACAAAGTGATAAGTAATGATTAATTAAATTGTCAAGCTGCAGTTAGGAGAATGCTTGGCTTTCTCACAGCAAGCCCCATCTGAAGATCCCAACATTCATTTAGCAACTGTTCAAAGTTATGACAGTGCTGAAAAAAAGTAGGTTGGAATCCATTCCTTGCATTTACAACTGCTGCAGTGTCCCCACAATTACATGACTGTAATTCGGAGACTTGGCAACAAACATGTACTAGTGACCACTGCAGCAAATTGCAATCATGTGACATCTCACTTAACTATTTATTTATTTATTTATTTATTGGATTTGTATGCCGCCCCTCTCCATAGACTCGGGACGGCTAACAACAGTAATAAAAACAGCATATAACAATCCAATATTAAAGCAGTTAAAAACCCTTATTATAAAACCAAACATACATACAGACATACCATGCATAAAATTGTAAAGGCCTAGGGGGGAAAAGTATCTCAGTTCCCCCATGCCTGGCGGCAGAGGTGGGTTTTAAGAAGCTTACGAAAGGCAAGGAGGGTGGGGGCAATTCTAATCTCTGGGGGGGAGTTGGTTCCAGAGGGCCGGGGCCACCACAGAGAAGGCTCTTCTCCTGGGTCCCACCAAGTGACATTGTTTAGTTGATGGGACCCGGAGAAGACCCACTCTGTGGGACCTAACTGGTCGCTGGGATTTGTGCAGCAGAAGGCGGTCCCTGAGGTAATCTGGTCCGGTGATTCGACCATAGCATGAAAAGACTGGCGACAGTAGGAGGGTAATAAGAATCAACCTGTTTCAGAAATAGCTACACTTCCCTAAATGGTCAAATTTGTAGACTGGACATGCTTTTAGAGTCATCTCTATCACTATAGCCTTAGGCAAACATAACACCTTTCAAAATTGTAACAGCAGCTACTAAAATATACTCCCATATCAATAAACCATGCTTGGTTAATCTCTCATCTAGATTGCAATAATCCATTATATATTGGGATTTATTTATTGTATTTATATGCCACTCATTGAATACCAGAAACTTCAGTTATCACCAAATTTGGTAGTAATAGTACTGACGGGAATTGGATGTTATAACCATATTATGCCAGTTTTATGCCAGCTTTACCTAGTCTCTGATTTATTTTTTTCTGATTGCAGTTGAAGAAATGAATATTAACCTTTAAGGTCCTGCATGGTATTACACAACGGTATTTGAACGGAACTCAAACTGGTATGCTTTTAGCCATACACAATGCCTGAGTGTGGCAGTTAATTTCTCAGATGTGGGCCTTCTCAATGGTAATTCTCCAAATCTGAAATGCTCTGGAACCTATTTTATTGTCAACACTATATAGTAATTTTTTAAAAAAAATATTCATAAGTTTTTATTCATAAATATTTTTGAAAAACAGTGCATTGTCAGATTATTCCATTTACAAATAAGAAAAAACTAAAGGAAAGTTAATAGTAAATATTAACATGCAAACTTATAACAACAGTAATTGTTGTGGTTAGCTCTGGCCCAGCTCCTGCCCCAAGGAATATGGAGGTGGAGGTGGGGGAGACATCACATGCCACAGGCCTGTTTTGCTCCCAATAGAATCTGCCGACAAAGTCTCCTCTGACCAAGGAAGCGTGAGTAACAGGGAAGAGGGGAGTTTGGCAGACAACCCAGGAGGAGATCAGTCATCTGTATCATCCCTGGATTCTGAACAACAAGTAATGACACATCCACGCATGCGTAGAGTGATGCATAGGAGACAACAACTGAAGGACTATTACAAGAGAAAATGAGGCCACCTGTGGTTGGGTGGGGCTGCTGTAATTAGTGCTACAGATAAAAGTGCAGCCTGGTGTTTTAGCCTCATGGCAGTTTATCTGATTCATAGTTTCCTCAAGATCGTGGTTTTTGCTCTTCAGGATTGTGTGTGTGGACTCTCTGGACTTTAGAATTGGACTCAATTTCCCAGTTATTGGGTGAGCAATTGGACTGCATTTAACCTGTGCCTTGTGTGTACCATAAAATCCCTTTGACATTTAAAAAGGGAGCTGTTTCTGGTTTTCTGTTTATAAAAACTTTTGGGTTTTCCTTTTATCGTGTGGTGTGTGTCTTCCTGGACTAATTACCCTGTAATTACGGGCGGTTGCGACACGCCGGCAGAACAAGTAATAATATAATAGCAATACAGTGATCCCTCTATTATCGCGAGGGTTCCGTTCCAAGACCCCTCGCGATAATCGATTTTTCGTGATGTAGGGTTGCGGAAGTAAAAACACCATCTGCGCATGCGCGCCATTTTTTTTCTATGGCCGCGCATGCGTAGATGGAGTTTGCGTTCCCCGCCGCCCACGCAAAGGGGAAACCCCGATTCGGCTCCTCGCTGCTGCTGCGCTACCGAGCAGATCAGCTGCTGGGCGGCCGAAGGAACCTTCCCTGGGTCTTCCCCCTCTTGCTGGCTGGCGGGCGAGCGGCGGGCATCAGCGAGGAGCCGGGGTTTTCCCTTTGCGTGGGCGGCCGGGAAGACCCAGGTTGGGGGTTCGGGGGGGAGCTGGGAAGCCCCCCAGGCCGGCTGCGACCTTTTAAAACAGCCGCGCCGCTTCCCAGCTGAGTCCTGAAGCCAAACACCAAATGCGAACTTCCGCGTTTGGCTTCAGGACTCAGCTGGGAAGCGGCGCGGCTGTTTTAAAAGGTCGCAGCCGGCCTGGGGGGCTTCCCAGCATCCCCCCGAACCCCCAACCAGGGTTCGGGGGGGTGCTGGGAAGCCCCCCAGGCCGGCTGCGACCTTTTAAAACAGCCGCGCCGCTTCCCAGCTGACTCCCGAAGCCAAACGCGGAAGTGGTTTTTTTTTAAATTAATTTTTTTTTTAAATCGCGATATAGCGTTTCGCGAAGATCGAGATCGCGAAACTCGAGGGATCACTGTAGTAGTAATATAACCAAAGAGCTTAAACTAAGTTTCTTCTCACATTGGATTATTTACATTTTTATTTATTACTATGGTTATGATTATATACATCTTTATTTTCAATATTAACAATATTAATATTCACAATCTTATTTTCCCTAATTTCTACCTCTTGTCTCTATCCATTCATAAAATTTGTTTCATATCTAATAGTATTCAGAGTCTTCTTTTTCTTTAATTTTTAGTTAGTTTGTCCATTTTGGTACAGTCCCTAATTTTTCAAATTACAACTTCATCTGGTGGGGTGTTCATATTTTTCCAGTATTTGGCATATATGATTCTTGCTGCTATCAATATATGTAACACTAAAAATATGGTCCCTTTATCGTAACCCTCCTTGCCTTTCATAAACTACTGAAAACTCACCTATGTCGCCAGGCATGGGGAAATTGATTCCCCCGGCTGCCCCACTTTATGTATGGTATGTTGAGTTGTGTGTTTGATCTTAATAAGGGTTTCTTAATTGTTCTGCTTTTTAACATTGGATTTGTAGACTGTATTGTTTGTTGGGAGCCGCTCTGATTCCTTGGAGAGGGGCAGCATACAAATTAAATAAATCAATCAATCAACAAATAAATAAATAAATAAATGGCAGGGGGGGCTGGAAACGGCAGGATTCAGGCCAGCTGGAGGAATAAATGGCAGGGGAGCCTCCTGGAAACATTAGGATTCAGCCCAGCTGCCCTATTGCTAATGAATATAAAATGGTTTCATTAATATTGTTTCAGGATTATAACTCTTTGAATACCTGGAGTAAAAGAATAAAGCAGTAGTGCATGCATACACTCACAGACACACTGGAACCAATTACTACGTAACTGCACATCACAACGAGAAGCAACAAAGAAGTCCCAATGGGAGACTCACCCATGGACTGGATGGAGGAAGATGTGTTGACTGTCTGTGATGATGGATCTGTAACACCTCCTTGGCCATCTAACAAGGACTGAACAGCTAGCACTGTCTGATTGTCCATTCCTGGAGGGGATAGAAATGGCAGTCAGAAAATCTGTATTCCTTACAGCAGGGATTCCTAATCTTGGCAACTTTAAGACTTGTAGATTTCAGCTCCCAAAATTCTGGCTGGAGAATTCAGGAAGTTAAAGTCCACAAGTCTTAAAGTTGCCAAGTTTGAAGATCTCTGCCACAAAAATATGAAAAAAAAATGACTGCAGTAAAACCTATTCCGGTACATTAACTTCTGTGTTATTTCCAGTTTTCTTACAATGTAGAGATTTTTATTAACTCAAGTGCTATACTTAATCAAACCAGATCATAATTCAAACTATTGGTTATGCTTACAACTGTCTGTTCAGACAAACACAATTAGAGTGCTCCCTCTACTTACGAACTTAATTTGTTCCGTGACCAGGTTCTTAAGTAGAAAAGTTTGTAAGAAGAAGCAATTTTTCCCATAGGAATCAATGTAAAAGCAAATAATGTGTGCAATTGGGGAAACCATAGGGAGGATGGGGGCCCAGTTTCCCCCAGGAAATTCCTAGAGAGGCCCCATGGAAGTTTTCTCCACCTTTTCCGTCCCCTTTTTCCTCCCCGGAGATTCCTAGAGAGGCCCCATGGAGGCTTCTCCCTGCCTTTTCCGGTTACAGTTCAGAGGCTCGGGGTTTTAAGTGGAAAATGGTTCTTGAGAAGAGGCAAAAAAACTTTTGAACACCTAGTTCTTATCTGGAAAAGTTCTTAAGCAGAAGCATTTGTAGGTAGAGGTACCACTGTACTTGACTTTTTTTTTCTCCCTCAAAAGTGCCGCTTCTTTCCTTCCACTAGATCAGGGGTAGGCAAAGTTGGCTCTTCTATGACTTGTGGACTTCAACTCCCAGAATTCCTGAGCCACTCATGCTAGCTCAGGAATTCTGGGAATTGAAGTCCACAAGTGTCTACCCCTACACTAGATAGGTTCTTCTTTGCCTTCCTGATTCCAAGATGGCAATCCCCAGACTCTGGGTTCTTTTAAAGGTTTTTTTTTTAGTGGGTTGGTTTAAGGTCCAATTACAGAAAATCCTTGACTTATAACCATCTGTTTAAACATGATTCAAAATTACAACAGTCTCAGAAAAAGTGACTTATGATCAGTCTTCAAAGTTACAACCATTCCCACAATCCTATGATCACAATTCGGGTACTTGGCAACTGGTTCCACACTTACAATGATAGCAGCATTTTGTAGTCATGTGATCATGATTTGAAACCTTCTCAGACAGTTTCTGACAAACACAATCAATTTGGGAGGTCAGATTTGCTTAAAGATCATGTGATTTATTTAACAATCATGGGGGGGGGGAGTCATAAAATTTATCATGGTCATTTAATTACTCATGTAACAACCGCATTTGCTGTTGTGACTGAAATTCTGGTTCCAATTTTGGTCAAAAGTCAATGCATTTTATCCTACTCTCATTTTATCCTGTATTGTTTCACTTTAATTATGGATATGTGTATGCTATTTAACACTGAAGAATTTTCCTTTAAAAATGTATGGTGGTTGCATTTGATTTGCTGTAATTGCAAATATCTTTACTGGTTGCATGTTAACCTACTAATTAGTTTTATTAAATGTTATTGTATAATTATTGTTGGGGGTTTTTGGACTATACCATATCATGTTAAAAGTATTTACTAAATGAATAAGATTATCACAACCACATATATTTACAATTTTCAAATATCAACCCTCTATTATATCAATGGTTTAATATATCTACCAGAGTAAAACATTCTTGTAGAGAGTCCATCAATAAGCAAGGGAAGATTATCGTTAGAGAGACATGTTATATAAGGGGCGTGCATAAGCGCACCACTGTGCCTACCGTCCTGACCGTCTTCTTTTGTTACTTTTTATCATTACTTATCTAATGTTTTATTTGTACAAATTATCACCCTATAATTGTTTGACAAAATAAATAAATAAATAAAATTGTTGTTGTTGTTGTTGTTGTTGTTATTATTATTATTATTATTATTATTATTATTATTATTATTGAAAGGACTGCAAGGCATGGTACTCTATGATGTGATTAATTTCAATATCAGAATCCCAATATTTGAATCTAGTCCTTAGAGTAATCTGTATTTCCTGTTTCTGTATGCATTAATTACAAAACGGTAGGCAGGTAGGTAAGTGTTCAAGAAGGCAACCTTCACTTTCTCCAAATAACTGTCTTCTGAACCTTAAAGTTCCTGATATAAATATTACTAAAGCATTTTTGCAAATATTTTGGCTCTTTGACTGACTTGTCAATTACTTTTTGAACCTGGAAATCAACACAAGTTCCTCCAATACAACTTTAATAATATTTATCACTAGAGAAAATCCATTTAGGAGAAAAAAAGTTAAAGGAGCTTTGCATTTGGTTTAGGGTTAAAGAAGCAACCGTTAGAAGAATCCGTTTATTAGTATCCTATGCCATGATTTTTCTAGATGAAAAGACCAACATTATCTTCCAAACTAATGGAATACCAGCTGATGTAGAAATTAATCAAAATATCTCTCCAAAGGGTAATGAGTACAACAAATACAAATATGAATACAATTCTGAATTAAAATAGTGTCAGCGTTCCAAATAGCACCTGAGAAATAAACCAAGTCCCAGTGCAATTCTCTCAATCAGAGCTCGATTTGTTAACAGAACCATGAAGAATTATTGCAATAAGATGCTCCTTCCTCCTACCTCTTTTATCTCTTTCTAAAAATTCTATCCTGACATATTACTATGGAGGATAACAGTCATAGGGGAGACAAAACTGCTTACAGTAGATTTCACAATGTTCCAGTGTAGAAAGTCTAATTACCTACATGCAGAAGGCTGTGTTTAGATACTGTAAAATGAATAAATTAAAAATTAACTTCATAGTCTTTTATTATCACCAAGATTGCTAGGTTGATTATCTTAAGCATGTCACTGGACAAGGGTTTAATGCAAAAGAACAGAATAAGTATTGTACTATCCACAGGACTGCTGTTGAAAATAACATCCTTATGGCATACTCTTTCTCACCATAGCATTTAGGAACTTTCCGTTTATGACTCAGTATCATTACATAGAATGTTTTCCGATGCCTACAGCACCATCATGTTAAAGATAGTTGACCACAATGGGGGCATTCCTAAATTATTTACACAGAAGACAAGTCTCCTTAGGCATTTGGTTTTGATATCATATTCAATCAAGGGTATTGGAATCCTTTCAGCATCCTTTCCCAACATTCTCCGCATATGGATCTACTTACAGAAAGAGAAAGTACTAATTTAAATAAATATAAATTACTTTCTGTCTGTCCTCGCTATGAAGAGTGAAGTACCATTCTGTAATTTGTGGAGCAGCTGCTATGACCATTCTAGCCTCATCAAAAAGATTAGGAAGCTAGAAAAGTACAAACACCAATACAAAGACACAAATTAAATTGCCACCAATTTCTTCTAAGTAAATATCTATAGAAAATAATAATAATGATAATGATAATAATGATAATAATGATAATAATAATAATGATAATAATAATAATAATTTATTAGATTTGTATGCCGCCCCTCTCCGAAAACTCAAATTATTAAATGGTTTGTGCATCTTAAACATAAAATATTTTTTTAAAAACTAGGGAACTCTGCTTACAAAATAGATTTTCTCCCCTTCTGCAATATTTAAATGATAAGAACCTTAAATCCAGGTCTTTCTTCATACAATGGACAGTTTCACATATTACACTGACATTAGTTATGAAGCAAATTACAGTGGTTGAATTTATGTATGTATCATACTGAACCAACACTAAACAAACATTACCTAATACGTAGTCAACGAGTGGAATTCCAAAGTATGAAAATAGTTAATGCTTTTTAAATGAACTAAACCAGTCTTCTCCAATAAACTCCCTGATTATCCCTACTCAATCTTAATTATACTGCTGAGGATAAAATAAGTTCCAATATATCAAGATGACATGACAAGATTAGGAAAGGCTGAACTAGATTATTATCTATTATTTCTTAGATATATTTTACTATGAGTATCTCCTCTATAACCTTCATCACGTATTTTACTATGTGTATATAGATATATACCCACTTGTGTATTGGACAAAATAAATAAATAAATAAATAAATAAATAAATAAATAAATAAATAAATAAACGAATAAACAAACAAATAAATAAATAAACAAATAAATAAACAAACAAATAAAAGTCATGCTAAAACACATACTTCTTTTTACAAATGAGGTAGAGATAACTATTGTTTCACTGTTTGCTTATGAACCAATGGGCAATGATCTTGAGTATCCACAGATGGGACAAATGACAACATGTGCCCATGCTGGTACACTAAAGCTACAATTTATTTCAACACTACAGTTTGCCACGGACACCACTGGCAGCTTTAATTAAAAACAAAATTTGGAGCTTGACAGAATTTCTTCTTGTCCAGTAAGGGATAAGAAGGGAATTTTATTTTTTATAAAGATCAAATTCACTGATAAAATAAACCAGCTAAGAATCATTAATTTTTTTTAGCATTTGTCTGGGTTAATTGAAAACGTACATGCATTTAAGTCACCACTGTAGTATAGTCTGAAACTTCAAATTAGCCAATATCTTAATAAGATTACACTTCAAGATAGTATAGATGACTAATAATAATCCCAAATTCCAATCCTTTACTCTTCGTCCTCCTCCTCCATCCATAATCCATAGTAATTATCTATAAACAAGGCAAAATAAAGTATCCCTCTTGTCATGTAGGCTTTTTCTCATCGCTTCCAATAAAAATATCTTGTTATTAACAATGGTATAAATATGACGTATGTGTTTTAAATACACTAAATGCCTTTACAAAATGAAGTTATATTTGGGTTAACTATAGTCGGAAAGGAGCTGTAAATTCATACATAAATCTTATGTGAAGTACAGTGGTACCTCTACTTACGAACTTAATTCGTTCCATGACCAGGTTCTTAAGTAGAAAAGTTTGTAAGAAGCAATTTTTCCCATAGGAATCAATGTAAAAGCAAAATGTGTGAGATTGAGGAAACCACAGGAAGGGTTGATGCTCCTTTTTCTTCCCAGGAGATTCCTAGAGAGAGATTCCTAGAGAGTCCCCATGGAGGCTTCTCCGTCTTTTCCAGCTGTTTCCTCCCAGGAGATTCCTAGAGAGGCCCCATGGAGGCTTCTCCCTGCCTTTTCTGGCCCTGTTTCCTCCCAGGAGATTCCTAGAGAGGCTCCATGGAGACTTCTCCCCGCCTTTTCCAGCCCTGTTTCCTCCCAGGAGATTACTAGAGAGGCCCCGCAGAGGCTTCTCCCTGCCTTTTCCGGTTAGTTTTGGAGGCTCGGGTTTGTAAGTGGAAAATGGTTCTTGAGAAGAGGCAAAAAAATGTTGAACACCCGGTTCTTATCCAGAAAAGTTCGTAAGTAGAGGCATTCGTAAGTAGAGGTGCCTCTATATATGCAAATGTTCAGATAACAAAATTTGTCATCATACTTTACAAATCACTTGAAGTACTTGTGTTTTAATAAGCTTTCCTAAATCCTAGAATATACTACTGTATATCAAACTATCATTGTCAGTTATCTGTGAGCCCTAAAAAAAAGTGATTACTCCGGAAACATCAGTTATTTTTCATTGTACCAAATAAAGAGCTTTGGGCAAATATCATACATATGTGCTATATTTTAATGCCATGTAAAAAAGTTATGTCATTTTTCTACTAACTGTCAATTTGATCAAAAGGAAATTACCACTGATATTTCTTTTAAAAGGTAGTGGAAGAATCTGAAATGAAGCAGCAGCAGTCTCTGATAGTTCAAACATCAAAATAAACTCAGAGGGGAGAAAATCAAAATGAGCCCTTATATCCTGAGAATTAGATAGAAAAACTGCCTTAGAAACTTCTTTTAAAAGGAAGATAATTTTAAGATCATAAGGTTAATTTTTGAAAAAGTTTGAGGATATCTTTGTCCAATATTATTACTTGAGCTCTGGTAAGCCTCAAAGATGCACTTAGTAAAGAGACAAGATTTCCAAGAAAGTAGCACATTCAATTCTAAAATGCCATTGAGGTACAGTAATACATCATATTTTTTCAAGTTGAGACTCAAAATCAAACGGTTCCAAAACAAGAATGCTGTGCACAGATCTAATTGTTGTTTGAATAGTGATTTATTCTTTGGTATTGATTCAGTCAATGGTTTTGTCAGATTTTGCTATACAGAACATAGAACAACCAAGTTTTAAACCTAAATGTGACAGGTTCTTATAGATTGGAGTACGGGATTTAGTAGTTGTTTCTTTTTAAACAGTACTGAAAGGACATTCATTTTAGCATGCTTTTCTGAAAGACTTGTGATATGACAGCCAACTATTATATGTCACCCCAAGTCCTCAGAGGGGGGGGGATATAAATCCAATCAATCAATCAATACATTAAAACTGTTTCACTGCTGTGATATCACCTGCCACAACTATCAAAACACATGTCAATAATTGAATTTACTTGTCAGATGAGGCTACATATTTATCTGGCTTATGTTTTAATGGTCTGGGCAATAGGGCCTAGTAAATAAACAATAATTAAAAGAAATCACTGTTCAATAAACAAAGTGCCTTGGGGTTTTACCAGATAAACATGATACAATTGCTGTTTTGGAGCACTTTCAGAAGACATAATTTCCCAAATTATGCTAATATGTGGATGCCACAATGAGCAAGTTCACTATAGAACAAGTTTCAGTGGCTGCATTCACCCAACAGTGGAACCTAAAACTAGCTACATTAATCAGTCCTGAGTATAAGATTTATGTGTAAATCAAGTAACAACCAATGGATCTTCTTTTACATTATATAATATTGTGAAGAAAAATCCGGTTGGCCGAAATAGACAGGGTGTTGCATGAAATAGATTGCTGATCATCCAACTCATCAGGGATCCTTCATAAAACGTTCAGTTTTTACAGAAGCATAGGGTATTTTGGAGTATGAGACTGTTAGGGGGAGGGAACGTAACTTGCAACCAGGAAACATTCTCAATTTTGATCTGCCACTGCAGGTAGTAAAATGCATTTGCATTTGTAAAAAAAAATTAAAAAATGTACAATTGTGCGTGCCCAGACTTTAATTTCACACTACGATGCAATTTTTTCCAGGGCAATGCTGCCAATGTTACACAAGCTGCATTATTCAAGAACCCAGAAAAGGCACCTTTAGAGGTAAAAAGGAGATCTTACAGAGAGGAAATTAAAGCAACAAATGCCCTTTGAGCGGAACTTGCAAAAGAGGAGGTAGCAATGAGGTAGCAAGCCACCGTCCTTTCATGCTTTGGGAACAATATCCAGGAGGACCCGAGCCGCCTGCTTGCTTTCCTGTCCTTTGCCAAGATTTGCCTCCTCCGGGATTTATCGGGCGAAAGAAATTTATCCGCGCACGCAGACCGCATAATGGTGCGGTTACTCCTCCAAGACAGACACTGCACACTGGCTGTTCCAGGCACCCTCCCTCAGCGCCAGAGATGGCTTAGGGCGGCACCGGCGCCTTCTCAGCCCCAATCCCATCCACAACGGCGGGAGGGAGGCGACCAGCGTGGAATAGCCGCGCTTTTTTTTTTTTCAAATGGACTTCCCCATACGCGAGGCCTCAACCCGCCCGGCTCCCCGAGATGTACCTTCCAGCGCCTCGAATATCGCCTGCGCCATCTTGAAGCCGAGGCAGCCACAGCAGAACAACCTAAACGGGCATTATGGGAAGACGAGGGAGGGTCGCTCCGCCGCTAGGGGGAGCGCGAGACGTTGAGGTGGGGAGGGGAGGCTGGCTCAGGGAATAGCCTGGCTGGAGGGGGTGGGGCATCCTTGCCGTAGGGTTAGCGAGTGTTAGCGCTGCTCCGCTTGTTCAGGGAGGGGACCATATACAGTATTTTTATTTTATGTAGAAGAAATGTCAGTTTCTTCAGGAAACTTTGTGACTAGAGCAAAAAGGAGAGGAAAGGAAAAAAATTGTATTTTGCCATTTATTTATTTATTTATTATTATTTTTGTTTTTGTCGAGTGCTATTGGTAGTATGCAAAGATATAACAATATTTATTTTTTGATTTGATTTGATTTGTATGCCGCCCTTCTTTGAGGATTGGGGCTGCTTACAGCATATAATATAATAATACAGTACAACGGCAAATCTAATTAAATTTAAAATTACAATCTAAAAATCCAATATTTAAAAACAATCATACCACTTCAATCATACAACATATATCTCATTTCGTTGGCTAGGGGGCTGAGACCTAATTGTCCCAAGCCTGGTGACATAGGTGAGTCCTAAGACTCTTACTGAAGGCAAGGAGGGTAGGGGCAATGCGAATCTCTAGGGCAGTGGTTCTCAACCTTGGGGTTGGGACCCCTTTTGGGGTCGAACAACCATTTCACAGGGGCCACCTAAGACCAGGGGAAAAGACAAATTTCCCATGGTGTTAGGAACTAAAGCTGATGCCTTGGAATTTATTTTTACAATCCAACCAATCAGGTGTTTACAGTGGGGGTGCCCCTCTGGCACTCCTGCCAATCAGCTTAAAGCTCTGTTGGGAAAATTGGCGCTAGACTTATGGTTGGGGGTCACCACAGCATGAGGAACTGTATTAAGGGATCGTGGCATTGAAAAGTTGAGAACCACTGCTCTGGGGGGAGCTGATTCCAGAGGGGCGGGGCCCCCACAGAGAAGAGACATTGTCTGGCTGACGGGACCTGGAGAAGGCCAACTATGGGACCTAATCGGTGGCATATACATGATACTAGTAAGAGAGAAACATTAAGATGGGACGGAAGGCACACTGTTGCACTTATGCACAAAGGAAAAATTTTGCATCTTGCCATCTGAGCTTAGGGCTAACCTTTTTCTTTGTTCCGGTTTGCAAAAAGAAAAGTTGTATCAATGATATTGCCATCAACATCAAACTTCATTTCAGATTGAATTTGAACAGGAGATCCCATGGCTGGACCATCTGTCCAGATTCTGGGGGCTTTCATGCCTCCTAATCCATTCCATTGTGAGTCCAATCACACTTGGCCAATAAAGTATTCCATTCCTTTTTGCATCATCTTGCAGGACTCATTCATTGGAGAACATGAATTTCCTATGTTACTTTGCATTTTTTTATTGGGCCCAATCGGTGGGTTCCTACCAATGCACTAGGTCTAGGAGACTCCATTCCAGTAGTGGCCACCAGATTGTACAATTTGCACGCGACCGCTCGTGCTGTCTTCGCCAGTCCATTGGGCGGCACCATCTTTTTAAAATGAATTTTTGGGCCTTTTTTGCTTCTTGCGCATGCACAGAAACAAAACATTGCCAGAATCGCCCGGGGTGCAAGAATACCCTTGTGAAATTTTGGTGTATTTTTGCTTCCTGCGCATACATGGAAGCAAAATTGCGTGAGCGACATGCGTGCAGGTGCACGTGAATTAGGAGGGGAGGACCTATGTGCAGGGGTGGGCTACTGCCCAGATGGGAGGGAACGCAATGGGGTAGCAAAAATGGAGCTCCACCCCAGAGCACCCAATTTGCAATGAAAGATGTTGAAAGAAAATGCAGAGTGTCCTGCATAAGTCACGCCCACAGTGTGGTAGTAAAAATTTTGGTAGCCCTTCACTGCCTATATGCAATATAAATCTGAATATAATACAGGGAACCTATGAGGGAAGGGCCTGCCGTCTTCAGCACTGTGTACCCTCTGAAGCTGGCATAGGTGCGCCTATCGGCACGAGGTTTCACTTCTGCACATGCGCAGCAAGTGAAATAATGTGTGAGGATGGTTGCGCAAGCAAGATTTTGTCGATTTTTGATGACATTTTTGCTTTCATGCATGTGCAGAAGCAAAAATTTGTCAAAAGTGTTTTCACACATGATGTCGTGGGTTTTCACGCATGATTTCACTTGCTAAATCTCACACTGGGGCATGTGTGCATGTGTTGGTACGCAGCCAAAATCGCTACCGGAAGGGAACACCTTACCATTCTGGTAGCAGGCCTTCACTGGTACTTGCGTATTTTGTTTAATGTTCAGATTTAGCCATCAACGGCAGATGTAAGATAATTGAATTACAGTATGTTGCCACTTTCTGCCAGAAATTTAGCCACAACCAAAACTGATGAGACTTTTATTATGGGACTAATTTTCTGGAACATCGAGAATATTTTCTCCAACTCATGACTATAACCATGTTACTTGTATTTTTACTATTTATATTCTTCTGTTTGTTTCCTAGTATTATTTGATTGCTTAATACAGTAGTTACCTATGGCTATCACTAAATGTTCTATCTTTTGATTCTTGATGAATGGTTTTTTTTCTTCTTTTGTTTTTATGTACACTGAGAGCATATACACGAAAGACAGATTCCTTGTGCGTCTAATCACACTTGGCCAATAAAGAATTCTATTTAAACATGTTCTCAAAATTTCAGATATGTTCAACAACTCTAAATGAAGCTCACAAGCCTAGTTTTCAACTATGGCGTTCAATATTCATGTTCCACTATGTGTAGCCTCAACAATGGCCTCCATGGGAAGGGAGCCAGCCCTGAAAAGAAACCCAAGTACTGTATTAAAAAACAATGGGAAAATTATCTTTGTGAATAACACTTAAGAGAATCAGAAAGTTTAAATCCCTCCCAAAAAATAGGAATGCACCCTATTGAAACAAAGGCTTCATTTTGATCTAGCACCTGGCATGACTTCTTAATAAAGACATTGAACCAGCAGGAACTGTTAACAACTTTGTGATCTATCAGAGGGCATGATATAACCATCTCTCTTGACTTAAATCCATAAAATAATTCAGTCTTATAAATAATTAACTATGAAATTCAGTGAATTCGTGTAGGATCTGCGTTTTCTTCAATCTGTACTCCATTTTTTCATCCAACCTTTCTCTTTAATGCCTTTTGACTAATTGTGCTAGAAATTCTTTTTATCAGATTGACAAATTTATAAACTAATGGTGGTTGATCTACTGGGCAGGCACTCCAAACCTGGGAGGAATTTAGGGGCTCACTCTATCCTCCATCAAAGCATATTCAAAACAACATCAAAGAATTCCGCTTGTTCAACATAGATTAAAAAGAAAAACAGTTAAACTGATATCCTATTTTCATATAAACTACCTGTTTATTTTAACATAATCAGTGTCATGTGACTTTGCTCCATTTATAAAGTAAATTATAAAGCAAAAAAAATTATGTTGCTTTTCATATATGCTATTATTCCTAGTAAAATAATACTTTCAAGCTTTTGAAAACAAAACTCTGCCAAAAATGAAAATATTAAAAAAGAAGACTTTAGTTAACATTGGATTAACTTCATGGATGAAAAATCAGAAGTCTGGTAGAACTTTTTAAGACAAACTTTTTTAAAATTAAAGTTCATAAGACAATTCCATATAGTTTTCTTGGCACTGTTTAAAAATGAGTTGCCACTACCTTCCTACCTACCTTCATTCAAATCAGATCCAGTCCATTGACAATATAGAGCATAATTATTAGTCCATAATTGGGGATTTAAGACAAAGTGATGTTACATTTCTGCAAAATAGATTCAATTCCCATAATATTCAGAATGACAATTGTGATCACATGGATTCTGAAGATGCTACACTTTAGTAATATTATCGTTGCAGTTTGGTCTGGTTTATTTATTTATTTTA
Organism: Erythrolamprus reginae; assembly: GCF_031021105.1. Classification (NCBI taxonomy): domain Eukaryota; kingdom Metazoa; phylum Chordata; class Lepidosauria; order Squamata; family Dipsadidae; genus Erythrolamprus; species Erythrolamprus reginae. Next base: position 39,862,663 of record NC_091952.1, read on the forward strand.
TTTATTTGTTTTGTCAAGTTAGTATTCGTGGTATACAAAGATATAACAATATTTATATACATGATACTTAAGGCATGAAGTCAGTTCTTAAACGAACGACTTCATACCTTCTTTGAAAAGATGCAGACATAGAGATTGTTTCCGCTCGAATAGCCCGGAAAAGAAAAGTTATAATTGCAGGACGATACATTTTTCTTTTGTCTATTCTATAACTTAAATCTTCTCGCGAGCTTATAAAATTAGAGCGGAACTAAAATTCAGGGGTTGGTTTTCCGCTTGGGCATTGTTTCCTGAAGCTCTGCTTCTATGCCTTTTGTGCTTCAGTCGAGTTGTTTCCCCTGATTAACCGGCTGTTAGGTTGCAAGTGTCAAGGCTGAGGCGATGGGTGATCGGACGCTTCTCAAGACTTTGCTCTACACCGTCAATTCTCTCTTGCAGCAGCGGAGATATCAGGCCAGCCTGGCGGTGCTCAAGGGCTTCCGCAACGGAGCGGTGTAAGTTGGAGCTGGGGGCCGTCTTTCTTTCGCATTCCTGTTCCAAAACTATAGCCGAAAGTCGGACGAGTATTTGCGCTGATTTCACTTAAGAGTTGAATGGGAGGAAGCAGATTTGCACTTGGCTGGTCTTGGCTGGGCTGTCCTTCAACTTTGCTTTCGCTCTTCTTTACAGACCCCTGGGGTTTTAGCTGTTTTATATTATTACTATTTTATTATATCATTATTATTTATACTATTGTTATTGTATTATATTCTTTTTATACTGTACACCATCCAGAGTCTGCAAGGAGTTGGGTGGCTTATAAATCCAATAAATTAATATTAAATTAAATTGCCTTGTAGTGTCTGCTTGGTGAGAAAATAAAACGACCGTTTTTACTGATATGTTTGTAGGTATGTGACGTTTGGTGCGGGCAGGTATAAGATTTTAATCTAATGGCAGATTCTCCCAACAGTCTGCAAATCAGGTTTCAAATTATGGATGCAAGCTAAATTGAATGATTGATCAGACTGTCAGCTTAGGGAAATTTAAATAATTTAAAGTGGTTCTGGCTATTTATATATCAGTATTTTTGTTTCTTATGCTTTATCTGCATTTCATTTCAAAATTCTTATGGTTGTCTTCAAAGACATAGTAATGACCAAGTGATAGCACGTCTGTTATTAGATTGAGTTTTCATTTCTTTTTGGAAGACAGTATTGGCTCAGTGTATACTGTATAATGGTAGAACATTGTTGTATATATAAATGTACAGAACAGCAGCGAGCTTAGGTGATACCTTCTAATGTCTGGGTACACCTGGATTTCATTTTTAATCATTCATACTTAATGCTTACTGATAACTCCGTTTTCATTTTCTTGTAGATATCTCCAAAATCCATTCATTCAGTTATCATTCTAATAAAGCAGTTGCTATTCTATAAATTATTCAGTCTTCAGATAAGGGCGGCATACAAATTTAATTAATTAATTATTAATAATAATAATAATAATAATAATAATAATAATAATATAAATTGTTTTGTAGTTACCTATATCAGCTCCTGCAATATTGTGGCTAGATATTTTAAAATCATCACTGGTATTAAGAGTAAGGTATTTTGAAACAAACTCTTTGGTTCTCTTGTGAACAAGATTATCTTCCTGTTCTTGGGTGTTTCTATGTTTTCAAAGCATTAGTTATCATTTCCCCATGATAATAGTGAGTATTATAAGAAGTTAAAAGGGAGGAAAAGGTTTCAGAACATTGCTTTAGTGCTACACTAAATCGGAGTATTCATATTAGGCAATCGTGTTAAGTCTTTAAGTGCAGAACAAACTCAACCTGTTTGTGCAATTTATATCCCAATATACATGGCAAAGGAGTTGTGAAAGATGCTGATTTGTCATCCAAGAACTCTATCCCCACATTCTGCTGTTTTGAAGTTACATAAAACAAAAATTAGGGGTCCTTGTTGCTCTCTGAGCTTGCTTTACTTGCAGGCATTTCATTACCCTAACTAGGTACCGTAATTTCATCAGTGCAGTAAGTAGTGCTGTTTGCTGTCAGTTTATATTCTGGTGTTCTGCCTGCCTGTGTGGGTGGGGGTAGTATTAGAGATTCTTTGGTTGGGCTGTTTACTGATGGCTTTTTGGCAGTGTTTTGATTGGGGTGTTGCTTACTTGCAATAATTGCATTCAAACACGCAGTAAACTTTTATTTTACTGACAATTTAAAGTATTTTCTTTATTTTTGGCAGTTATGGAGCCAAAGTCCGTGCACCTCATGCGTTGGTGATGACATTTCTCTTCAAAAGTGGAAGGTACATTTCTCACAGCATTTGTCACTTACAGAATGAAGTCGTAGAAATTGAAGAAGCCTGCCTTGTTTGTATGCATGGTTTTTAAATATATATGTAGTCCTCCACTTACAACCATTAGTTTAGCGACATTATTGAAAAAAGTGATATACAACTGGTACTCATCACAGCCACTTACAACCATCCCCATACTCACATAATTAAAATTTGGGTGCTTGGTAACCAACATGTACTTATGATAGTTGCAGTGTCACGGGATTATTTGATCATCATTTGCAATTTTGCAGATTGGAAGCAGAAGCCAGTGAAGTCTTACTTAACAACACTTTGAATTACTTAACAAGTGCAGTGATTTGCTTAACAACTGTGGCAAAAAAAAAGATAATAAAATTGGACATGACTTAACAAACACTCTGTTTAGCAATGGAAATTCTGCTCTGTTGTGGTTGTAAGTCAAGGGCTATCTGTAGTCTTTTAGTACACAGTCTGCGGAGAGGGGCGGCATACAAGTCTAATAAATTCAATTAAATTAATGTTTCTGTTTGGATGTTTTTCACTGAATTAAATATATTAGGACAGAAGAAGAGGTTGTTGTCCTTTCTGTACTTAAATCAGACTATAAATATATTTAATACTGTTTTATGGATCCATAAAATGGATCTATGGATTCCAGAGAAATGACATTTTCTAGGAAATCAAGGTGGCATATATATTCTGAAGCAAGTTTCACTATGTCCAATGCTGCAATAATATCAGCCATTATGTAGAAATAACATTGCAATCTTATCCATTGTTAATGTGACTTTGTAGCTGAAGGTTCATTAATGTATAGATGTTCTCCTGGTGACATATAATAGAATTGAGCTAGTAGATATCAGTAGAATTTCCTTCTTTAAATTTTTAATAATTTTCACAATCTTAGTCATGTCAGATTTAACTTAGCTGCCACTCTTTGCATGTTAACTTAATGTTAATTACAATGTTATAGTTTATAAAACTATGTTTTTTTAAAGTACCATGAACTGTAAAAGTTATGAACATTTGAGTACATCTCTACATTGACTAGAAAACATATTCATGCTCTTTTATTAGAAATAGATTGACTTATGTGGCTTTAGTTTTCTAATATTTTCTGAATACAAAATTAAGACCATTGTTACTTTTTAATATACATCAGAAGCAATGATCAATAAATATTAATTGCTTTATAATATTTTCAGGGGAATAATGTTATATGTAATAATTGTTCCTTGTTTCCTCCCTTCAGCCTAAAGGAAAAATTGAAAGCAATTGTTCAAGCTACCTATACTCATTCCAGAAATCTGGCCTACTTTGTATTTACTTATAAGGGTTTGATGGCCATGCAATCACGATTGCAAGGAAAAAAGATTCCATTTCAGTCTTTCCTCGCAGCCTTCATTGGGGGCTGGTTAGTGTTTGGGGAAAATAATAATATTAACAGTCAGGTAAGTAACTATGTTGTTTTGTGTTAGAATTACGGTTCTACCGATCTTATGAGGAAGAAAAGGAAATTAGAGAAATTTAGTAAATTGTATCATCACACTCTTCCATTATTAATTTTTGCATATCTGCCGCAGAGAGGATAGTGAATTTATCTGAGTACAATTCTTTAGTCTCTTTCTACTCTAACAAATTGTAAGAAAGGGATTAGTAATCTTGATAATTTGTTGAGATCATATGCTGCCTAATTCTCAACTATTCTGGATGGATAACAACAATCACATTACAAGAATATTAATAAAAGATAAAAGGCGGCAAGTGGAATGAAGCGATGGGTCTCACTTTCCTGTACCAAAAGCTTGGGTGAAGAACTAAATCTTCACAGTTCATATAAACAATAGTAAATTGGGATCTTTGGATCTTGGAAACAATCTTATTCCAGAGAGTAAGCCCTGCTATAAAGAATATCTGCTATTTGCTAACCACACTCAATGAACATTTTAACAAAATGTAAAAAATGTTATTCAAATGGTAAATCAATTTAGAGAAGCATTATTTCTTCTGAGCTGAAAAAATACATATAATCGATATTTCAAAGTGGTAGATAATTGTAACAGAAGAATACCTACTGTTCTGTCAGGCTCTCTGGTAGAATCCTCCCGAAAATTCACAGGTACAAATTTCAGACACACACACGTTTGAAAATTCAAAACAATGTTCTTTATAACGAAAATTCACTTAAACTAAGCCCTCTTTTTGTATAGCAAAGAGCACTCATCTCCAAACAAACTGGTAATTGATACAAGTACCTTATCAGTTCTGAAATACTTAGCTTGCAGCTGTGAGGCAATTCACAGTCCTTCTTCTTTCACAAAGTGAAACACCCTTTGGTCTGCTTTAGTTTCAAAGCGGGGGAAAAGCAACACACCAAGGTCGAAGTCAGCAAGGCAGGCACAAAACACAACGATCAGATAATCCTCCACAATGGCCAAACCCACACGCTGCTCTTTACAGCAGCCTCACTAATTACCACAGCCCCACCCAACCACAGGTGGCCTCATTTTCTTTGATAATACTCTCAGTTGTTGGTGCCTATGCATCGCTGTCCGCATGCGTGGCTGTATCATTAACTCTTGTTCCGAATCCAAGGAGGAGAGAGATAATTGATCTCCTTCTGAGCTGTCTGCCACACTCTCCTCCTCTCTGTCACTCATGTCTTCTTGGTCAGAGAAGCCTTCATCAGCAGATTCCACCGGGAGCAAAACAGGCCTGCGGCATGTGGATGTCTCCCCCACATCCACAGTCCTTGGGGCAGGAGCTGGGCCAGAGCTAACCACAATACCTACCCATGTTGATTTTTCATTGTAAAAAATCCATGTATAATTTGGATGTTTTTAAAGAATTGTACTTTGCACACAGTTGCATTTCTTTTGAAACCAGTTTTCATGCAACTGGGAAATTATTGATTTAGAGCCAATATTTCTAGCATTAGGTTTAGGAATACATGTAAATTGTTGCTGAACCTTATTAAAATGCAAGCAGGCTATTTAAAATTAGAGACTGATTTTGGTATGAAAAAAATTGATGATCTCCTAAATTGAAAGTTGTTTCAAGTAATCTCATTTTCCTGTTATTCTAATTGACTAATTTTAATTCTATTTTTTTTTTCCTGAACAGATAAATATGTATCTATTATCTCGTATCCTGTTTGGCTTGTCTCGATTGGCAGTAGAGAAAGGTTATATACCACAGCCCAAACAAGATCCCTTCCCACTTTTTGCTGCTGTGGTTTGGGGGATTGTTCTTTGGCTCTTTGAGTATCACCGGCACACTCTACAACCATCACTACAGTCATCCATGACCTATCTATATGACGACAGTAATGTTTGGCATGATGTTTCTGACTTCCTTGTACATAATAAAAGATCCACTACCAAATAATCCTGACAACTATTTGGATAATAACACTTTCCAATAGCAGTTAAAAAGATGTATAGTTGAACAGCCTTTGCAATACTGAATATTTAATTACATTGGATATGAATGTCTACTTGAAATCTGTCCACAATGTTTGGTATAGATTGCTGATTTCTACTGATTAGAGCTTGAAATTACAAGCAAAATGTTTTCTTCCTTTTCTTCAAGATATCCAGCTTCCCCTCCTATGCTATCAGCTGAGGGAAAAGTATCTTAATTGTTTTAAAATCAAATATGAATTGAATCTTAAAATAAAAGGATCAGATGACACAAGTAATTTTTGCAGCTAGGTGCACAATGTCATCCACAATTTTTTTAACAACAAACAAATTTCAGCAAACAAATTTTCTGCATGATGAATATTTGATAATGATTTTGGTCTGTTGTTATGGTACTTGGGAATATTATTGCTTATGTTTTATTTATCCATACCTCATAACATGAAACAAAGATGCTTTTTTAAAAAAATTGACTTTTTAAAATCAGTTCCATAAATATGACACAAAAATCGGGATTTTTTTTTAAGTACAACATCTTATAAAATGCTTAAGATTTAGTAATGTTAACAAATAGAGGAAAAATAGGTTTTATTTATTGGGTTTCTAAAATGAAAGAAGAGTGTGGATAGTATGGTGAACATAAGAAGGGTGTCAAATAGTACGTTATTCTTGTGAAATCCTTTGTTATGATGTGTATGTGTCAGTGGTGGGGGAAGAGTATGAATACCAAAAAAATTGTCCTTGATTGGAGCTCTACCATATAGAAAATGATGCAATCATGCATGGCTAGAACTATTGCAGTTGTCATACTCTGATCATACAGTTAGAATTCTGCTTAGCAATCCATCAAAAGTGCCAAATAGAGTACTGTATTAGATTTTATCTCATTCTTTTATTAATTAATACAGATAACTGTGTATTGCATTTTTTGAAATATATTTATTATTAAACAAATTTATATGGTCACCTGACTCTCAAACAGTGACTCCTGGCAGTGTATAACTTTAAAAAGCCACTTTTTTATTTAAAGAAAACAACCCTAGAGCAGCAGCAACAAAATCAGACAAGCCATTTGACTGGTTCAGAATGGGGTCCTCAGGCCCTCTGACAGAACCATGTCTTCAAGACCTTGTAGAAAAGCATCAAGGTAAAGGCCAATCTTATCTCTGGAGGAATGATGTTCCAAATATTTATAAATATCATGTAAACTGACTAAAGCTAGTTTTTCTGGGTATTTTCCAATCTTTTACAGATGCACAGAAAAGCAATGTAGGATTCTTATTTTAAAAGAACAAAAAGTTGGACTTATAGATGAAATGGAAGATCTTGCAAAAGTTATTTGCATAACAAGCATAGATCTTCCTAAAATGCTAATTTATTTTCGTAATTTCATCTCTTTTGTGTCAAGGTTGTCAAATGTGGCCTATGAGTCACATGCATCATGCACTGGCCATGCCCACCCCTGATTTAGCGAAGGGGAAGGGGAATTGTGATGTCACATAACAACGTGTCATCACCAATTTGACACACCTCCGGGTCATGAATACTACACTCACTCAATGGCCTTATGCACTGCACGTGCCGTTGTTGTTAAAAAACTAGGTTTATAAATTAAAATGTCTGCTATCCTAATTTCATTTTAGATAGTGAGGAAACTGTTTTTAAACACCATTACACAAATTGAAACAGGTTTTTTAAATTTTTAATTTAAGAAAACAAATGTACTTTTGTATGTTCTGGAGTCTTATTTCAAACAGGATGCTTAACAGGACCTTGGTTAAAAAAACAAAACAAGACTGATTATAAGGCATTAAAAATTATTGATTATGCTGTTGTACTGAGTTTTTATTTATTATTGAAAACTTGCTTATAATACCAAATATATACCGTATTTTTTGGACTATAAAACACACTGGTGTATAAGATGCACCAAGATTTCAAAGTGATGAGTAAGGAAAAAAAAGTTTTTGCCCTTCCTAGTCTCCCAAACCCTCTGCGCACCCCATTTTTTGCAAAATGGGCCCGTTTTTTACCCTTTTTTTTTTTTTTACCAAAAAATGGGATGGGCAGAGGGTTTGGGAGGCCTGCAGAGAGCTCCTAGGTACTAGGAGAAGGCCCCATTTTTGCCAAAAAAAAAAAAAAAGGTCTGCTTTTTGCCTGGTTTTTTTTTTGTAAAAATGGCATTTTTGCCTTTCCCCGGTCCCCAGGAGCTCTGCAGGCTTTCCAGAACCTCTGTCCATCTCATTTTTGTGAAAAAAATGGGCCCTTTTTCTTTCAAAAATGGGATGTGGGGGGAGGGCTTCGGGAGGTCAAACAATGACTATTCAGTGTATAAGACGCACCAGCAATTCCACCCTCTTTTAGGGGGAGAAAAGGTGCATCTTATACTCTGAAAAATATGGTTAGTTTGGGAGTCAAGGAAGTTTTGTATTTAATTTATAGGACTATAATATTACATTCTTTTATCACATCTCTTTACTTTGCTTCTTTGATATATTTGTTACCTTGCACCATTATCTGTTCTCATCAGATAATCTGTGGAATGCCTTCTTTCTGAATTCCTCTCATACAAATGTTTGAAAGTCACTAAACCAAAATCACTATCACACCATGCTTTATGTCCAAAGGAATAAATACCAATCTGCTTCAGAATATTATTGATATTTTGGGCGATGTATGCCCTAAGCTTTTATTGGTTCTCTTCTCACATCATTGTTTTCATGCAGTGACACCTTCTGCATTCTCCCTAAACAATGGGCAAGTATTTCTCCTAAAAGTTGAAAGATCAGCATATTTTTAACAAGTACTTCAAATAGATTTTAGATTTTTCTTTCTGTGCTTCTTTTAGGCTAGGGTCATCAAATAGTAATACTGTGCTTTAAAAAAAAAAAAAAAGCATATTGTTTAAGACCCTGTCTGAACTCACACAAAGCACCGGACTGTAAAGCAAATCATATGTGATCACTACTGTTTCTATAGCTTACAGATGAGGTCGAATCCCTTCTGCCACTAATGTGACTGAACAATGCTGGTGTGTACTAGGGAAGTGAACTAGAAGTAATGGGTCGGTCCAAAGACTCTTGGATACATAACTTCCATTCCTCACTCTTTCAAATTGTATTGTTTAGCAAGCTAAGTATTCTGTTGGGTTTTCATGCTAATAAGAAAGAAACACAAAAAGAATAAGGCGACCGTTTGGAAATCCAGCTCCCAGGCAGCCTGTCCCATCAGAATTAACCAAGTACCAACTATCCCAGCCCCGAAGATCAAAACAGATGCATATGCGAATTGTGTTACAAGCAGTTCAGCAAAGGTTTTACATTGAGAACATTTTAACAGGAAATCTGGATTTCTGATCTGAGAAAACATCCATCTTTACTTAATATGTCATGATTTTATTAGACCTGTTTCAAAAAAGTATCTGTGCTATATTGATACTATATAAATTGAGTGAATTATTTATGTTATTTAAACTTAATGAAATAGATCTAGGAATGCTGTAGAGGCAGCTTTAAAAAAATAAAATAGAAAATGAGCTAGGCTGGAATAGGTCATTATCCTAATTGGAATAGGAAAAGTATAATGTCCTACATAATTCAAAGGTAGTTCACAATAAGGTCTTCCCCCTATCAATGTTTACACTTAATTATTTATAAACACTCCTTAACGTAAGCTCCCCGACATGTTTGTGGATCTTAATTGATATTGTAGGTACAGTCTCTCACACAGTAATAACTAATGGAATAAATCATTTAACAGTACAAAGAATGTATAAGTACTATTTTGTTAATATAGGAACTGTACTGTGGGTATCATGAAAGTTCCTCTTCAGATTTTTAAAAAATGTATTTCATATTGGCAACAGCAAATGGCCATTTTATATGTATTCTTGAATTTAGCCATTTTGGAAAATAGCTACATGTTTTTTATAATAAATTTTCCCCATTCACTGGAAAAGTCTCTATTCTGTTTTTTGTTCTATGTAGATACAAATTATTTTTAAAATTATAATTTTGAATATAGGCTTTTTCAGGCTGTAGTAAGCCAATCATATTTTTGTATGTTAGAAATATTAAATGGCTATGCAGTACAGGTAGTCCTTAATTTATGACCACAATTGAGCCCAAAAGTTAAGTTGCTAGCTGATAAATGAGTTTTGCCCCATTTTACAACTTTTGTTAAGTGAATCACTGCAGTTCTTAACTTAGTAACATGGTGGTTAAGTGAATCTGGTTTCGCTATTGACTTTGCTTGTCAGAAGGTTGCAAAGGGGCAATGACCCCAGGACACTGCAACCATCATAAATGTGAGGCAGTTATCGAGTATCTGAATGTGACTCAGGTGACCATGAGGATGCTGCAATACGTGTGAAAAATGGTCATAAGTTGCTTTTTCCAGTGCTGTTGCAACCTCGAATGGTCATTATTAATTAATTAGATTTGTATGCAGCCCTTCTCCAAAAACTCAGGGCAGCTCACAGGATACAATGTAAAACAAAGCGTACAAAAACAAATCTAATAAGTTAAAAAACCACAGCTAAAACCCCAATATGTTAAAATCAGTCAACCAATTCAGTCACATCATGCATCACATTTATTGGTCATTAACTGACTATTCTAAGTCGAGGACTACCTATAATTACCTATCCTTAAATAGTTCACAAAACAGATTATCTTCTTCAAGTGTGCGGGATATCCAGGGTGTTCCCTAGTTATTCTCTTCCTCTCTTGCAATAAAACTAGACTGATAATATAGAGCGCTGGTGAGACCACATTTGGAGTACTGTGTTCAGTTCTGGAGACCTCACCTACAAAAAGATATTGACAAAATTGAACGGGTCCAAAGACGGGCTACAAGAATGGTGGAAGGTCTTAAGCATAAAACGTATCAGGAAAGACTTCATGAACTCAATCTGTATAGTCTGGAGAACAAACTTCCAGCAGACGTGGTTGGTAAATCCACAGTGACTGAATTTAAACATGCCTGGGATAAACATATATCCATTGTAAGATAAAATATAAGGGCAGACTAGATGAACCATGAGGTCTTTTTCTGCTGTCAGTCTTCTATGTTTCTATGTTTCTATCATATTTTGTTCAGCAAGTGCGTTTAAAAAAATAATCTTGGCTGTAAAAAGATACTGATTATGAGTCCTGACTGAACTCTTTTTCTCTCAAACCAAACATTTTATAGCTGTGTGGGTCATCTAAATGATTCAGACTGAGATAATGCCATGGGCACTACATACCAATAGAGGAATGTAACATCATTCAGTAGGCTCGCTGAGTTCATGCAGTCAAAGCCCATCTTGATAATTAATTGTATTTTTTGGTGGGGGGGAGAAATCCTAGTTTTATTGAAATGAATATTTAAAAACATTTTATGTTATATTCATACATCAAGCCACATAAAATCTGGTTTGTTTGATTTTGTTTCAGTGCAATGTATGAATATGGCCACTGTGGTTTATCAACATAGCGCATGCTTGGCAACTTTAAGATGTGTAGATTTTACTGTATGGCTGGCTTAGGGATTCTATACAGATGGTCCTTGACTTAAAAACATAATTGGGAAGAGAATTTTTGCAAATTGATTGTAAACCACCTAGATTTGTCTCTAAGCAAGATGGGCAACACAGAAGTTTAATAAATACTGGATTTTTCGGAGTAGAAGACGCATCTTAACAACACCCCCCCCCCAAGAGGCTGAAAACTTGAGTATGTCCTAATACTCTGAATGTAGCTTTTACTAAGCTTTTTTTTCAGCCCGAATGAGGTGCTAACAAGTGAAGCAATCTTCAGTGCTTTGCTAGCTAAGCATCTTCCCTTTGCCCTTTTTTTCACAACTGCTCCCTCCAACAATCAGCTGGGCTTTGGAAGCTTTTTCTCAGGCCTAAAACCAGTGAAGTGATCTTCCCTGCTTTGTTAATTTTTCAGCCCCAACGAGCTGGTTTTCTCTCTGAAGAGAGACAAAAGTGAAGTGTCTAAGAAACTGCTTTTTATCCCCAACCAGGGGATAGAAAGCAAGCATGTGTGCTCAAAACCAGCAAACTAACCTGTTGAAGCTGACCAGACTAAGGACTAGCCAGATGAATACCTGGTAGGCAAATTATTTTTTCCCTTTTTTCTTCCCCAAAAATTAAGGTGCGTCTTAAACTCCGAAAAATACAGTAAGTAAATAAAGCAAGCAAGCAAGTCAGTTGTTAAGCGAGTGACACTCATTGCAGCAGAGGCGGAGTAACGACACGGACACAGAGCTGGATTTAAAACTGGGTCATTTTTATTAATTAAATTATCATAATTTATTAATTAAATTAGCATAAATTTAATTAAACCTAACAAGGACCCGCAGGGTCAAACAATTACTTCCGGGGTGGAGAATGACGTCAGAAAAACTTCCGGGGCAACTTATGGGCGTAGCCATGCACCTGCATGTGGGAGGCGTCTAACCCCTGCAAGGGGATAGAAATGAGCGAGACCCAAAGGCAGGTTCCCCCCAATTGCTCAGATCGAACTAAAGGCACCATGAGCCCTTGGAGAGAACCTGCCAATCATCCCCAAAGATGCCCAACGGAGAACACGCAGTTGCTAAACACTACCCAATTTCCGCCCCTAACCTGCCAACCCAAATGACCAAAGGTAAGCCAATTAGACTAATCGGGGAGCGAAGCACCCTCTAACCATCCATCCGTCACCACAGTGTGGAATAGGCGGAAAAACGGCCGCAGAAAGTACCGAGACTGCCAAAAATTCCTATTCGGCCCCCTAAGGGCGACCCATAGTTGCACACTGAAAGATAGGGAGGGCGGGCAGGTGTTTGCCTGCTCGTCGTCGGGGCGAAAAGGAGGCCCCAAGCTTACGCAGCCTCTTTTATAGGGCTGGCAGGCTCCGCCCCCCCAACGACGTCATCGGCCAGGGCCAATGACCAAAGATGGCCAGAATCTCGCAAAATCTCATGAGATCCTGGCCTTCAAAATGGCGACTACGCCGAGGGCCGTGTCTCCCTGGCCCTGCGGCAAATCCGGGCCGGGGATAAGTCACCGGCCGCACAAATCTTATAATCTTTTTTTGCCACCATTAAGGGAGTCACTGCAGTTGTTAAGTGAATCACACTGCCGTTAAGGAAATCCAGCTTCCCCCCCCCCCTGACTTTATTTGTCAACTGAGAAGGTCGTAAACAGAGATCATGGGACTCCACAGACAATGCAACTGTTATAAATACATGCCAGTTGCCAAGCGCCTGAATTTTGATCATGTGACTATGAGGATGCTGCAACAATCATTAGGGTGAGGACTGGTTATAAGCTGTTGTAACTTCAAATGGTTGTTAATTGAATTATTGTAAGTCAAGGAGTACTTACATCTTAAAGTTTCAGATTAAGAAATGCTGATCTAATGCAATATGTAAACCCACTAATGACTTGCTCAGATTGCTTAAGAAGAAAGACTTAATGTACGTTTAATCAGTGTAATAGAACAATAATAATAATAATTTTAATAATAATAATTTATTGGATTTGTATGCCGCCCCTCTCCGCAGACTCGGGGTGGCTAACAACAATAATAAACACAACATGTACAATCCAATAATAAAAAAACAACTAAAAACCCCTATAATAAAACCAAACATACACACATACATACCATGCAATAAATAGACACCTTTGTTTGATATCAGAATGGTGTGTATAAATTATTTGCTGGAACAGTAACAGAGTTGGAAGGTACCTTGGAGGTCATCTAGTCCAACCCCCTTGCTCATGCAGGAGACCTATACTGGGGATTTGAACTGTCGACCTTTCTGACCGACAAGCTCATTGATTTAGCCACTATGCCACCTAGTCAGGATGTTTAACTTGCATTCTGTGCAGTTCATGCATTTTCATTGTCCTTTTATAGAATGAATAACCTACAGTTTACAGATTAATGTAAGAAACATTAAAAAATAACTCTTCCCCACATTAAATATAGAAATTTACAAATGTGGAAAACTAAAAAGTAAAGTTGAGCGGAAAAGAATATTTCAAAAAGATTAGATTCATTTTTTTAAATTGAATTTTTGGGATGGAATATAAAAATTCCATAGTACCTTAAACTTTTCAAATTCAAGACACTTGAACAAGATCCTTATTGTATACTTTTGTAATATGAACATCAGTTGTAATTTAGCATCTGCTGCTTTCATTAAAATGGTATAAAGAGCAGTTGAATGTCTACATTAGAAGCAGCTGTCCTGCCTACAACTATGCTTGCAGTACAGCCACACACACTAACCATGTTGCCTACTTTCATTCAAAATGACTGAAGCTGTCAATTAAATTAGCTTTAATATATAATTTTATACCCTTTATCTTCTACCACAATAACATCCAGAATGCAAAGATAAATACAAAAATACAAAGAAAACATGGTAAGTTTTGTTAATGCAGATTGGCGCCAATTTTCCTTCAAAACCAGCCTCAGTCTATCTGCTTGACATGAATCTAGCTTACAGACTAAGCCAGTGATGGTGAACCTTTTTTTCCTCAGGTGCCAAAAGCATATGTGCGCATGCTATTGCACATGCATGAGTACTCATAGCTATAATCCAATGCCTGGGGAAGACGAAAACAGCCTCCCCTGCCCTTCCGGAGGCCCTCTGCAGACCAGAAACGGCCCATTTCCCAATTTCTGGTGGGCCCAGTAGGCACGTTTTTCACCCTCCCCAGATTCCAGAGGCTTCCTTGGAGCCTGGAGAGGGCAAAAAGGGTACAAATAAGCAATCAGGAAACCATATTAATATTATTATTATTTTTATTATTATTATTATTATTTATTAGATTTGTATGCCGCCCCTATTTGTAGACTCGGGGTGGCTCACAGCAATGATAAAAGCAATATATAATGACAAATCTAATAGTTAAACTCTAAAATAACAATAATACATTTAAAAAGTCTAAAAAACAAGAAACCCCAATATATAAAAACATACATACAGTCATATCATACACAGAAAACTACATAGGCAGGGGGAGATGTTTCAGTTCCCCCACGCTTGACGACAGAGGTGGGTTTTAAGGAGTTTACGAAAGGCAAGGAGGGTGGGGGCAGTTCTAATCTCTGGAGGGAGCTGATTCCAGAGGGTCGGAGCCGCCACAGAGAAGGCTCTTCCTCTGGGTCCTGCCAAACGACATTGTTTAGTTGACGGGACCCGGAGGAGACCAACTCTGTGGGACCTAACCGGTCGCTGGGATTCGTGCGGCAGAAGGCGGTCTCGTAGAAACCCTCGTAGATATAAATCGTAAGGATACAAGCAACAAATTTCAGTCATACGTAGGAGGAAATGTGGGATAGGAACAATGGTAATAGTAATAATAATAGTAATAGAAATGCAGCCTTAGTGAATAGTTTGACAATGGTGAGTGAATTATTCCTTTGAGTGATGGCTTTTGGGAAGAAAATGTTGTTGTGTCTAGTTGTCTTGGTGTGCAGTGCTCTATAATATCGTTTTGAGGGTAGGAGTTGAAGCAATTTGTGTCCAGGATGCGAGGGATCAGTAAATATTTTCATAGCCCTCTTTTTGACTCATGCGGTATACAGGTCCCCAATAATAATAATTTAATAATAATTTATTAGAATTGTATGTCGCCCCTCTCTGAAAAGAATGGAAGGCGGGTTGGCAGTAATTGTTTTCTTCTGCAGTTCTGATTATCCTCTGAAGTCTGAGTGTGTTTTCTTGGGTTGCAGAACCAAACCAGACAGTTGTAGAGGTGCAGATGACAGACTGAATGTTTCCTCTGTAG
The DNA here is from genome assembly GCF_031021105.1 of Erythrolamprus reginae. Classification (NCBI taxonomy): domain Eukaryota; kingdom Metazoa; phylum Chordata; class Lepidosauria; order Squamata; family Dipsadidae; genus Erythrolamprus; species Erythrolamprus reginae. Next base: position 39,878,178 of record NC_091952.1, read on the forward strand.
AACTGTATCAGCAGCTTCTTGGGCAGTTTGAGCTTCCTGAGTTGGTGCAGAAATAACTGTTGTTCTTTTTTAATGACATTTTTTATGTTAGGTGACCATTTTAGGTCATGAGATATGATAGAACCTGGAAATTTGAAGGTAAAAGGTTTGTCCAATTTTCCTGTTGGTAGTTTATAAAGCATCTTAAGTATTGTTCTAGCACCACCATTTGTCTGGGTGTGGTCGGAGGAACTTAAACCTTGGGTCGTGCCTAACAGGCTCAGGAATGCCCTCCAGAATTTTGAAGTGAATTGGACTCCCTGATCAGAAATTATCCTTTGGGGAGCTCTATAGAGCTCTATGGAGGCGATAAATGTGTAACAGGAATGATTTTGCCAGTGCCTTAGCTGTTGGGATTTTTGGACAGGGGATAAAGAGGACCTGTTTGGAGAATAGGTCCATTACCACCCAAATAACTAAATAACTGAATGGCAAAATCACAGATCTGACACACAGTATGTGAACTAGTGTGGCAGGTTGTGGGGAGTACTGTATTTTTTTCAGATGATGAGATGCACTGGACTATAAGATGCACCCAGATTTTGAAGGGAAAAAAAGGTTTTGGCCTCCGCATGTCGTTTTTGCCCTCTCCAGCTCCCAAGAGCACTCTGCAGGCCTCCCAAACCCTCTGCATATTCTGTTTTCATCAAAAACGGTCCCATATTTGCCAACAACTGGTCCATTTTTGGTCTCCTGAACCCCCGAATTCCATTTTTGCCCTCCCCAACCCCCAGGAGCACTCTTCAGCCTCCCAAACCTTTCACACATCATGTTTCTACACAAAACAGGCCTATTTTTGGCAAAAATGGGACATGCACAGGTGTTGTGATTCAGCCTGCGGCTCCTCAGGGACCGGCTGCATCTCTGCTGGATCCATGCCCAGAGGAGGAGGACAGTGAACAGGAGGGGGAGGACCAGGCAGATGGGGGAGGGGAAAGTCAGGAAGAGGAGGAGGTAGAGCAGCCTGAGAGCCCCGGGGGGGGGGGCTCTCCCCAGCTAGTAGCCTGGACTCATTGGATGAAGACACACAGACTATAATTGACATGAGACAGCGACGTGCAGCTCAGAGACGGGACCAATTAGAAAGGTATTTGCATCACTGAATTGGCCACAGCTGGGTTTGGGTGTGGTTCCCCTCAGCAGGGTTTAAAAGGCAGGCCCGCCCTTGCATCCTTGTGGAGAGTTATCAACTGGAAGTTCTGTGACCCTGCTTCGCTTCTCGGCATCTCTGATCTTGGCTTGTGGCCTAGAAGTCTGGAAGACTTGGGGGAGGCGTGGGTTTTGTTATCTCCAGCGTTGTTTTTGACAGCAAGAATCCTGTTTTCTTTCATGGCCTTCGTGAAACCTCTGTGAAGTTCCAGCGTGTTCCTGTCTGTAAGAACAGTTTCTGTTACCTGTGTTTGCTTTGAATTATACAAACTGCCTTTGCTTTTTACTAGTGTGTCTGGATTCTCTTTTTGGTTGGTGTTGACTTCTGGAGGGACCCAGACAGAACAACAGGGTGTTTTGGGATGGCAAAAACAGGGCCGTTTATAAGATGCAGACATTTCTACCCACCTTTTTTGGGGGGGGGAGTGCATCTTATGGTCTGGAAATTCGGTATTTCAGTGGGTCGGGGGAAGCCTTGGATGGTCTTAAGTTGGTGGCATATTCCATTACTGGGTTTCCCCATGGTCTTACATTTCAAGTTACCTCACATGCACTTAAAGAGCCACACATTTGATTAGCAAATGAGTGGGCGAAAGAGAGTGATCATGTTCAAGGTATGAGATTTACTTCTATGAATCCTCGTGTTATAAAGGGAATGAGCAGGCTCCATTACAGTGATGGCCTGCTACCGGAATGGTAGAAAACATAGTGTGTGCTTTACATATTAGAGCTGTGTGGAATACATGCATTTTCCATTAAAGTAACAGCCCTTGATCTCTATAGAATTTCTTAATGTGACTTATAATTAGTATAGAAGTAATCCAAATGAGAACTTATAGACAATGGTAATATATTGGATAAAAGCCTGAGCAATAAGAAATGAAGGGAAGAATTATAATCCCCTCCCGACACCGTTTTGGGGATATATTACTACTATTATTATTACTATTATGAACGAGATGTTAGTTTTTTGAAGTATAAAAAGAAAATGATATGTATAGCTGCATAAAATAGACAATAAGTATTGATGTATGAAAGGAAGACACGATAGAATTGAGATGCTTTTCTTTCTGACTTAGGTATGCAGAGTGTTGTGATTCAGCCTGAGGCTCCTCAGGGACTGGCTGGAGCTCTGCTGGATCCATGCCCAGAGGAGGAGGACAGTGACCAGGAGGGGGAGGACCAGGCAGACGGGGGAGAGGAACATCAGGAAGAGGAGGAGGGAGAGCAGCCTGAGACCCCCGGGGGGCGGGCCTCTTCCCAGCTAGTAGCCTGGATTCATTGGATGAAGACGCACAGGCTATAATAGACATGAGGCAGAGACGTGCAGCTCAAAGAAGGGGCCAATTAGAAAGATATTTCCATCCCTGAATTTGCAACAGCTGGGTTTGGGTGTGGTTCTCCTCAGCAGGGTTGAAAAGGCAGGCCCGCCCTTACAGTCTTGTGGAGAGTTATCAACTGGGAGTCCTGTGACCTTGCTTCGATTCTTGGCGTCTCTGATCTTGGCTTGTGGCCTAGAAGGCTGAAAGACTTGGGGAAGGCGTGGGTTTTATTATCTCCAGTGTTGTTTTTGCCAGCAAGAATCCTGTTTTATTGCCTGGCCTTCGTGAAACCTCTGTGAAGCTTCATCATGTTCCTGTCTGTAAGAACAGTTTTTGTTACCTGTGTTTGCTTTCCAGTATATAAACTGCCTTTGCTTTTTACCAGTGTGTCTGGATACTCTTTTTGGTTGGTGTTGGCATCTGGGGGGACCCAGACAGAACAGCAGAGTTGTAAGATGTTGCAGTTATATATGTATATATGTTTGTGCTTTTTTTGTTCTCTCTTTTTTCTCTTTTTGGTTTTCTATATATTGTTTTCTTTTTTTATTGTTTTTGTATACCTCATAAACTTTGGCTTTTTTAAAATTTTCAATAAAAATCATTTTTAAAAAATAATTTCTTATATGTAAAGGCCAAATTGAGCAATTACATAGCGTTTTCTGATACATCTCCTTTGTTTTGTTTCTTCGTTGGAGGAAGATATTATTGTGTGGTGATACCACTATGAACAATTATGTATGCCTATTTAAAATAATTTCTCTGACTTTATCCCCATGGCAAGAAATATTTTGTTGTTCACTTAGAAGAATTTGTGTAATACTAATACCAGAAGGAAACCTTAAACAGTTCTGCCACTGCTTGCTTAACACTGTAATTCCCCAAGGCTATTTGTCAATTAAAGATGCTCTCCTTTATAAAACATTCTTGTGTTATGCACACAATGTACATATTCTTTTTATATTCTTTAAATATACAAGGCTTCAAAATAAAGATTACAATTAAAATTCTGTACATTTGAGATGAAAGGCACTGACTCTTCTTTTAGTTATTTCAAGAGCAATGAATTGACAAAGAGCTTGGGGAAAAACAGGATTTAGGAACTACAACAAATGAAAAGCAACTTCAGGCTTTTAAATTGTTGCTTTTGGCCCTGTGTCATCGAAGTCATTTTATGGTTTTATTAACATGTTGTTTGTGGATTCTAAATCTTGCATGTGTATGCAATGTACTACACTATAATAAAATTCTTAGTTTTCTATAAATGAAGGAAACTCAAATAATGCTTTCAAAACACAGATCGGTATTTTCTATAGTGTGGTGCAGAATCTAGTAAAACACAGAGCAAAACAATTACTGTAATCACAATTCTTAAATGTATTACATTTATACAATTAGGTCAAATTTTGAATGGGGGAGTGAATGTGATCTAAAAATAAGTTTCAATATCTATATTGAACTACCATATAACAAAAATTGGCCAGATGAAAACATTTAATTCACACATAAAATAGTGAATAAACATAGAGGGTATTAAGCAAGGAAAAGAAATTGGTTTGTGTACTGGCAAACAAGGAAGAAATATATGTCAAATTTTCTACACAACTCTTTTTAATCTTCCTGCTTAGGAGATCATAAATGTCCTGCTTGCCTTCCATCCTGTACACTGATTGAAAATATTATGGGATTGATAGCTAGTCTTGTTAAATCCCAGACTACATACTCTTTCTCTTGCCATTTTCCTTTTATTAATTTCTGAAAATAAATATATTCACTGGGAGCACACTATTTTCCTTTTTAAAAAAAATTAATATCATTTATGAAGCTTTGGAATGACTTGGTGGAATTTAAAAGATCCCATTCTGCTTTGGATAAATCTCTCCAAGACTTCCAAGTACAGCTCTGGGTTATTTTTTTACCATCACCTTTGAAATTGACAGAATGATGCTGAAGAAAAGATTGAACCCCTGCTGTCCTGGAAGGAATAGCACTGGCCTTGCTTGTCTGCTTATTCTGGACATAGTTAAGCAGACTCATTAACCCTGAATAAATGTATACTGTGAATTCATAATTAAAACTTTTTAATTCCACTGGGGGCTTCTGAGCAACTTGCCACGGGGGTTACCTCCCTCCCCCCCCAAAAAATGACATCTTTTGTGACTGTAGGAGGAACAGCTGGTGCAGCAGCTGTGTCTAAAAACTGCATAATAAGAGACTTGCAGAGATAGGGAAAGGAAGAACTATCACAAAACTCTGCTGTAATTTCTCACAGATGGGGAGGGGGAAAGAAACAAAACCTCAAGGTATAGACTGCATCCATCTGGTCAAACTGCTCTTCATTTTGCAAAACTGTACCAGCAATGGATAGCCTCTGAGACAGCATTTGTGTACGGTGCCGATGTGACCGGCTGCTAAAATGAAACTGAATGCTGATCTCAAAATATCCTTTGCTATAAACATAAAACCAACCAAGCTTTGTTATTTAAACAAAGAATTATGTAGCCACGTGATCTCTTGGCCCACAATTATGAAGTCTATGGTCTTTTTGAGTGTAACTAGTATGGAGACAACTGCCTCCTAATAGCATGATTTTTAATTGAACTATACTTTGTGGGTGAATGTTTAATCAAGGAGGCAGTGCTCTGTTCTCTGTTCTGATCTATATCGATCTGTCTGTCTGTCTGCTTTCCTGCCTGCCTACCTACCTAATTTCTGTACTGCCCATTTCATCTCTGTGATACTGGGCAGTTTCAAAATAAAACTATACAATCACATAAAAAAAGAGAAGAGTCAAAATACAGAATCAAAAAACAGAGTAAAAACAGAATTAAATTAAACAGTGAAAATGTTTTAAAAGGCAGGAGGAGGCTATGGTATCATGCTACATAGATGCAGCTCGGCATTAAAAAAAGACTATCTATCTACCTACCTACCTACCTACCTTCCTTCCTTCAAATCAGGCTTGACTCCTGATGACTGCCTGGACAAATCCTTGTAAGTTTCCTGACTACACAAGATCATCCAGCTGGCTTCATGCCTGAAGTGAGATTACAACTCAGGCTCATGGTTTCCAGTCTGATGCCTTAACCAATATGAGAACCAAAGTACATCTATGTATTAAGTATGAGAGTTCTTTGGGAGTTGGGCACATATAAATGTAATAAAATAAATAAAGGGAAAATGGGCGATTTAAAAAAAAAAGTAACTGTCAAAATAATAAATAAACCCACAGTATTAAACTAAGAGCAGGTTTCAGGCTGCACTGAACCATAACATGGTTGCACCTAATGTGATTTTCACATTTGCATTTTAGTGTTTCCTATCTGAACCATGGCTCTAGGCAACCTTAGAAGCCAGAGGGAATAATTTATAGAGAACTTCTTCTTCCAACTACTACTAGTGAGTCTAGAGCAGTGATGGCGAACCTTTTTTTGGTTCATGTGTCAAAAGGGTGTGTGTGTGTGTTTGTGTTTGTTTGTGTGTTTGTGTTTGTGTGTGTGCTAGCATGCATGCATGTGCCCACAATCCTTGGTTGGGTGGGGCTACAGTCATATAAGATACACCCGTTTTCACCCTCTTTTGGGGAGTAAAAAAGTGCGTCTAATACTTCAAAACTATGGTACATCAATTGCTTTTTGCTAAAGGGGATAGTGCTTATTCATTAACAATAAAAGTCCACATATAGATTAACTATTCCATTTTTATAGAAACCAGGGAATGGTCCCAAAGTGACCTATCCTTTAGAGCAGTGATTTTCAACCTTTTTTGAGCCGCGGCACATTTTTTCCATTTACAAAATCCTGGGGCACACCACCAACCAAAATGGCACAAATCAAATCAAATCAAATCAATCAATCAATCAATCAATCAATCAATCAATCAATACAGTACATACATACATACATACATACATACATACATAACCCCCTCATATATACAATCCCATGTAACATCCCCTTATAAATACAGTCAATCATCAATCATCCCTCCTGAAATTTATACCACTGTCTCATTTCTGGGTACTTCTCCTGTCTTTCCCCCTTTTCTCTCTCATGTTTCTCATTTCTCTCTCTTCCTCCCTTTTCCCCTCATTCCTTCTCCCTCTCACTTCTCCTCTTTTTCCATCCCTGTCTCTCTCCCCCCCCCTTATGTGTGTGTGTGTATACACACTCGAACCATTTCCAAAACCAGTTGAGGGCTGGGGTTTTTTTCCCTTTTATTCTTTTCAAAAACAGGTGTGGGCTGGGGGGGTTCTTATTATTTGGGTGCTTTTTACCATATGCTTCAAGAATCACATCTCTCTCTTTTGTTTCTCTCTCCTCTCATTCTCTGCCTCAATCATTTTCTCATTTCTCCTTTTTTCTCCCCTTTTTGTTCTCATTTCTCTCTCTCTCCTTTCCTCTCCCTATCTGTCTCTCTAGCTCAGTGTTTCCCAACCTTCGCAACTTGAAGATATTTGGACTTCAACTCCCAGAATTCCCCAGCCAGTGAATGCTGGCTGGGGAATTCTGGGAGTTGAAGTCCAGATATCTTCAAGTTGCCAAGGTTGGGAAACACTGCTCTAGCTTTCTCTCTCTCTTGCTATCTCTTTTTCTCTCTTGCTTTCCTTCTCTCTCTCTCGTTCTCTCTATTTTCTTTCTCTCTATCTCTTGTTCTCTCTCTCTCTCATGCTTTCTCTCTCTTGTTCTTTCTCTCTCTGTTGCTCTCTCTCATTCTCTCTTATTTTCTTTCTCTCTCTCTCATGCTTTCTCTCTTGTTCTCTCTCTCTCTGTTGCTCTCTTGTTCTATCTTATTTTCTTTCTCTCTCTCTTGTTCTCTCTCTCTCTCTCTCATGCTTTCTCTCTCTTGTTCTTTCTCTCTCTCTCTGTTGCTCTCTCTCTCTCGTTCTCTCTCTTCCTTTCTTCTCTGTGGAGGCCGGCGAAGGTTTTCCTTAGTTTGAATGTTCTGAGCAAGCTGGCAGGGGGATGGGAAGCAGCCCCTTTACTGACAGCCTGGGATGGGACTGTGAGAAGAGTGGGTGTTCCCACAGCGCTCGGAGCGGCTAGCGGCCGGATCGCCAGCGCCGCTGCAGCCACCGCTGTGGGAGGAGCCGGAGAGAAGGACAGATCGGGCGGGCGGGGACAGCCACAAGTGGAAACCTCAGCCCTGGAGCTTCCACTTGCAAAAGCCGCCCCTCCCCCAGCTATTGCCCGCAGCCGCTATTAGCGATGAGAAGCCACGGGCGCGAGGGGGCCGACTTTCAAAGCAACCTTTGCCGGCCTCCCGCGGGAGGGTGCCAATAGCGGCGGCGGCGGCACGCAATAGCTGGGGGGGGGGGCTTCTGCAAGTGGGAGCTCCAGGGCTGAAGCACACCTGACCATTTCTCGCGGCACACTAGTGTGCCGCGGCACACCGGTTGAAAAACACTGCTTTAGAGCAATGGTTCTAAATGTTTCTAATGCCATGACCCCTTAACCCAGTTACTCATGTTGTAGTGACCCCCAACCATAAGTCTAGCGCCTATTCTCCCAACAGAGCTTTAAGCTGATTGGCAGGAGGGTCAGAGGGACACCACCACTGTAAACAACTTATTGATCAGATTGTAAAAATGCTCCAAGGCACCAGAATAGAAGCTTTGGTTCCTAACATCATGGAAAATTTCTCTTTTCCCATGGTCTTAGGTGACCCCTGTGAGATGGTTGTTTGACCCCCAAAGGGGTCCTAACTCCCGACCCCCAGGTTGAGAACCACTGCTTTACAGACATTTGCCAGAGGAAAAGACAGAAGAAAGTCCTAGAAACTCCCACTCTTCTACTTACATTTTTAACATCCTTTTAAAACCAGCCCTTTTATCCAATGATGAGATGTCAAGAGCTACAATAAACTGAGGGCTGAAGGGCATGAAACATTTGTCATGAAATAGTACGCAGACTGTAATTACGGGTGCCTTTTCCAAGGCCAGAGAGTTAAATTACATTTATTTTGACAAATTATGTTCTGTCTTTTCTTAAAGTAACAATTAAAAGTCTTACAAAAGAGGTAAGAGTCATTCTTAAACCAAATCAAACAGAAAAGTCTTGGCTGAAGAGTAATTTTTTGGGATCATTTTGGGTGGAGGGTTGGAGCAACTTCAAAGAGAGAACATTTCAGGGTTTGGGAGTAACACTGGAAAAGACTTGCCTTGTATCCAACAAAAGAGCCCCAGACACTGAGAATATCATGAAAAGGATGTTGCCTGTTGACCTTAATAACCAGGTTTTTCTGATAGTAGATTTTTTTAATGCCTTTTAGTTGATTCTTGGCAACTGCCTGGACAAATCCCTGCTGTTTTCTTAGCAAGATTTTGGAAGTGGTTAGTTCCTAGAAGTGAAATACCTGCTTCCTAAGAACTAAGGGACAGGGATTGTCCCAAGATTCTCCAACTGCCTTTGTGCCTAAAGTGGGACTAAAACTCATGATCTCCCCATTTCTAATTGGTGCCGTAAACAGTACTCCAAACTGGCTCTCGTAGGAGTAAAGTTCTTAATGTGGGCTATGGTTGTTAGCGCATTAACAGTTTTAATTGGCACCTAAGCCATGATTGTCTTAATGTAGGACTAGGATTTTGATCTGAATCATAAAACTGAAGTATCTCTTCTTAATATTACTTCAAAGATCATTGTTATCCTTCCACTACTTGATCACAACACTTTAAAGCCTATTCATTGTAGAACAAAAGGCTATTTAACAAGTTATTTATTATTCAGCATATCCTTATAATAGTTGTTCAACTAGTTTGAAAATGCTCATCATGCTTTTGTTTGAATCTCCTTCTATAACCAAGGGCCTCGAATACGTAGAATAGCTGTGGGAAACTGGTTGGTATCCAAGGAATGAATTTGCCTATAGCTATGAATTTGGGTCAAAGGACCTGTATGGGATAATGATACAACCTGACCAGGACCATGCTAATTTAAAAGAATTGAGATCTTGCATTTTTCCTGGATTTTTGAATGGCATGTACGATTTTTATTTCATTTTAAACTACAATTAATTTTCTTTTAGGGCATGCATGACTTTATATATTTTTTCTCTCCAAAAGAATAGGAAATACTGTCACACAATTTTCAGCAGTAGAGAGGAGAAGAGGCACCAAGGAAAAAGAGAAATAGGCTTAGGCCAGTGATGGCGAACCTACAGCACAGGTGCCACAGGTGCCACATGGAGCCATATCTGCTGGCACACGAGCCATTGCCCTAGCTCAGCTCTAACATGCATGTGTGATTTTTGGCTTCCAGACAGCCTCTAGGGCAGGGGTCCCCAAACTTGGCAACTTTACGACTTGTGAATTTCAACTCCCAGAGTTCTCCAGCCAGCTATGCTGACTGGAGAATTCTGGGAATTGAAGTCCCCAAGTCTTAAAGTTGCCAAGTTTGAAGACCTCTGCTCTAGGGGGTGGGGGAGGGCATTTTTACTCTCCCCCAGTTCCAATGAAGCCTTTGGAGCCTGGTGACAGCACAATATGAGCCCACCAGAACTTGGGAAACAGGCCATTTCGAGCCTCCAGAGGGCCGCGGGGGAGGGAGCTGTTTTTGCCCTCCCCAGGTATTGAATTATGGGTATGAGCACTCGCGCATGCGCAATAATGAGCACACACGCTCTTTTGGCACCTGAGGAAAAAAAGGTTCGCCATCACTGGCTTAGGCTGTCGTTCAGTTGCACTGTTCCCATGAACTGGCGGAAATCCTTTTGCAAGGATTGTCTGCCAGTATCTGGAGTTGTTACAGTTTAAGTTTAGTCATCTCACTCTCTGCTACTTTATCTTTCAATTGTCTTTCAAACTTCAGTATCTTCTCTAATGATTTTGAAAATAAATTTTAGCTTCATTATTAGCACTCATTGTCAGCAGTACAATTTATCTCATAATTATTTTCCTTACGTTCCAAGACCCTCACAACATTTTTTTTTAAACAGCAGAATTCCAAATAATCAATGTCTTTCATTCAAAATTTCTAATGATCCAGCTTTTACAGTCATAAGTTACAGCTGGGAAAACTATAGCCTTCACAATTGGAAGAATGTTGTTTCTGCGTCTTAATGTTTTATTTAGATTTGTAGAGTAGAATAGAATAGAATTCTTTATTGGCCAAATGTGATTAAACACACAAGGAATTTGTCTTTGGTGCATATGCTCTCATTGTAGATAAAAGAAAATATACATTTGTCAAGAATCATAAGGTACAACACTTAATGATTGTCATGGGGTCAAATAAGCAATCAGTAAACAATCAATATTAATAAAAAATCTGAAGAATACAAGAAACAAAGTACAGCCATACAGTCATAAGTGGGAGGAGATGGGTGAGAGGAATGATGAGAAAAACTAGTAGTAATAGTGCAGACCTAGTAAATAGTTTGAAAGTGTTGAGAGAATTATTTGTTTAGCAGAGTGATGGCACTTGGGGAAAAACTGTTCTTGTATCTAGTTGCCTAGGATTTGAAACAGCTTATATCCAGGATGCGAGGGGTCAATAAATATTTTCACATTATCACTATCTTTCTCCCAATTCACCATCCCTGTGAATTTTTGAGCCAAAGAAAATAAAAACACGTAATTATTCAAATTATTCTCTATCTATTTGCATTACACTGCCTGTTTAGTTTTTAACAAGAAACAGCAAACCACCTTTTCCATGCTTCAATTTAAATCTTGAGGAGATTCTTTATGTCTCCCTTGCTTTCATCAGCATATCTAGGATCAGTGGTAATTCTGCCTGCAATTTTAGTTCTAGTTTCTATTCTAATCCACCATTTCTTTTGATAAAGTCCAGACATAAATTTAATAAAAAAGGTAAAAATATATAACCTTTGTATTTTCCTTTCCCAATTTTGAACTACTTAGTTCATCTTCTACCTTAACTGTTGCTATTTTGTCATCAAAGAAATAGGCAGGTCTACCCATATCTTTGAAGGCCATCCACAATTTGTAGATACTAAGAGTGGGGTGGGTGGGTGTCAAGTCGAACCCCCTCACGATTTTCTGCCCATCACTGATTGCATGATGACTCCATGAGGTCATCAATCCTATCCAGATGCAAGTGGACTCCTGGCTGATGATGTTAAGCTGGTAACATTTAGAGCCAGTTCCATTTAATCATTAAGATACCAGGCTACAAACCAGCAGAGGGTGAGTTCTAGTTGGGTCTTATCCATGAAAGCTGGCTGGAGTCTCTCCCAGCCCAAACTACTTCACAGATTGTTGTTATTGGAAAAACAGGAGGAGGGAGAAGCATTAAGTATGTCTGCCATCTTGAGCTATTTATAAAAATAAAGGAAAAAATAATAAGCCAGCCAGCAAGCATATTCACCCTATATTTCTCTTTCCCTTCACCGGGGTCTCTCCCTATTGTTTTTCACCTTATTAGGATTTAGATGCTAGAAGACAAAAACCCATCTGTTTTTATATGCAAAAATGCCAGTGTAATCAATAAAGCAAAAATAGACATCCTTTTGAACTCCCTTGCCTTTTTCATTGTCTTTTGTATATTAATAGTACCTTCAATTGACCCATCTCTTCCAAATTCAGTTTGTATGTTAGTTTTTTCCCCCATGTACTGTTGAAATCTACATTGCAAAATCTTCAGCATTATTTCAAATGGCTGTTAGATAAGGACAATAGCCTGACCATTCTTTAGCATTATCATTTTTGGTACTGAAATATATAAATCGATGTCTGTTGGACCTTTGGCTATTACTTTGCTTGCTATACCAACAGACATTATCTTTCATGTATAATCCCTTTCCACCCCCTTTCTCTAGTAGATCTTTGCTTGTTTTATCATCTAAAGCAGTGATTTTCAACCTTTTTTGAGCTGCGGCACATTTTTTACATTTACATTTACACCACCAACCAAAATGACACAAAATGGCACTCTAACACAGTACATACTGTATTATACATAGAGTGAATAATATAGTTTCTAAATGTATTTATACTCATTTAGCGTGAAACCTGGGCTGAAGCTTCATCTAGTGGTGGCAACATTTACCTCCAGTCCTGACCAGGATTAGAAATCGGGACCACGGGGAGGAGTAGCAGCTTCAACTACTCACCGCGGCCACACAATGACAAGTGCGCAGCAGCCTGAGCTGGGTGTGGATGAGAGGAGGCCTGCTATTGCTTCATCGCTGGTGGTCGGGATGAATCCTAGAAGGTGATTGGTCAGTGAGAGTTCCCTCTGCCTCCACTCTTCCTGTCGCTGATAGCTGGAGGGATTGTGAGGGGAATGTTGATGTATGGATGGAGGCGGCTGGCCGGATAAATGGCCTCCACGGGCCATATCCGGCACACGGGCCATAGTTTGGGGGGCCATGTTTAATTTCCCCACAGCACACCCGACCATGTCTCTAGTATGCCGTGGCACACTGGTTGAAAAACACTGATGTAAAGGACAAAGTTTCCTTTGATTTCTGCAAATTTCTCAAATTAAGCTCTTAACTATTCAGTTTGATTCCACTGTGGAATTTAGCAAGTACCGTATATACTCGAGTATAAGCCGAGTTTTTCAGCCCCCAAAATGGGCTGAAAAACCCGACCTCGGCTTATACTCGGGTGACCACAAGAGGGCGCCGGGTGACCACAAGAGGGCGCACCGCGGGAGCCCGGCAGCTGCCCTACCCTTCCCACAGCCGCGGAGCCCCCTTTTACTTCCTGCTTGGAGCTCGTGTCGGCGCCTTGCAGCTACGTTCCCTTCTCCGTTCCAGCAAAGTTGCCAGCCAACTGCTCCGACGGCGCGAGAGAGGAACAGACGATGCGAAGGTGGGGGGGGGGACTCATGAAGCAGGAATCCCCCCCCCACCTTCGCATCGTCTGTTCCTCTCTCGCGCCGTCGGAGCAGTTGGCTGGCAACTTTGCTGGAACGGAGAAGGGAACGTAGCTGCCCTACCCTTCCCACAGCCGCGTCACTCGGAGCCCCCTTTTACTTCCTGCTTGGAGCTCCTGCAGCTATCTTCCCTTCTCCGTTCCAGCAAAGTTGCCAGCCAACTGCTCCGACGAGAGAGGAACAGACGATGCGAAGGTGGGGGGGGAGATTCCTGCTTCATGAGTGTCCCCCCCCCCCACCTTCGCATCGTCTGTTCCTCTCTCGCGCTGTCGGAGCAGTTGGCTGGCAACTTTGCTGGAACGGAGAAGTAGCTGCAGGAGCTCCAAGCAGGAAGTAAAAGGGGGCTCCGAGTGACGCGGCTGTGGGAAGGGTAGGGCAGCTACGTTCCCTTCTCCGTTCCAGCAAAGTTGCCAGCCAACTGCTCCGACGGCGCGAGAGAGGAACAGACGATGCGAAGGTGGGGGGGGGGAATTCCTGCTTCATGAGTCCCCCCCCACCTTCGCATCGTCTGTTCCTCTCTGGCACGCTGGGAATTGTAGTCCACTCGACTTCCACCTTCCAGTCCGGAGAAGAGACGTTCCTCTGTAGAAAAATCCACGTTTCCCAGAAGTCCAATCGCTGTTGAGGTGGGAGGGGCGAAGGAGTGTGTGGCGGGCAAGGGAGGGAAAAAAAAGAGCTAGACGAGACGAGAATTAACCCGGTGGGCAACCGTCTGAAGAAGCGAGTCGTGAGGGAAATGGCGGTCGATAAAGAACTGCTGGAGTTGGACCTCTACGCGCTTTTGGGAGTAGTGGACAAAGCGACGGATAAAGAGGTTAGGGAGGCCCAACCTGAGGGGGGGGGAGAGAAGGGAAACCATCCTTCGCAACCCAGTTTCTTTTTTTAAAATCTTTTTTTTTAAAAAAATTGATTTTGAGTAACAAACGTTTTGGTCCAGTTAGATAACAAAATTATATAGGAACATGTTAGTTTGAATAGTTTACTGGTGTGTTGTGGGTTGGTTTTTTGTTTTGTTTTTTGCATTGTGTTGGGTTGTGGGTGAAAATGGGGCTTTGTTGTCGGTATTGCGTGATTGTTTTCTTAGGTTTTTCAGGTGAAACTGTTGTTAAAATCAAGTGAGGGGGGAGAAAAAAGGAGAGGGGGGAGAATACTTCTCTTCTGCATGGATGTGTCTTTGAAATTGCATCACGAAGCACACGCTGACCGGGATCAACCCTCGCCCGAAATTTGGACGGGTTGATTGGCGTGCGGGATTTTTGTTCTTTTTTTGTGTGTGGAAATACCCTGTTAGTGACTCCTGATTTTTATTAGATGAATCCCTGCTTGAATAGGAAAACCCCCCCCGAAAAATCAATGTTCAAAAAACCCTTTGCGGTGGCTCAGAAGACAAAAAGGAGGGTCCCAGCCAGGGTTTCTTCCGACCCCTTTCCTCATTTCCCTGGCCCGAATATTATTCATTTTCATTAAATTCCTAGGAAAAGCAAAATACAGGAAACAGAATATAAAGGTCTGTGACCGGCCGGGGGGGGGGGGGGGCAAATGGGGATGGCAGTCTAATGTGCGCGGAAACGGTCCTCGGAGTGAAAAAGAGGCCCTGAGTAAGCATTACTACTAGGAGTAAAGGGTTATTCTGCAAAAGGGTTTCAAAAGTGCCAGGAGTCGTATATCTACCTCAAGGCCTGTCCATTCACCGGGGTAGGGATTCTTTGTTGGTTATTGGTTGGAAGTAGTGTAGGGTCTCCTGCCCAAGCAGGGGGTTGGAAGACCTCCAATAATAATAGTAATAATAATATAATAATAACAACAACAACAACAATTTATTACATTTGTATGCCGCCGCTCTCCAAGGACTCAGAGTGGCTCACAACAAGCAATACATCTACAAATCCAATATTAAAAAAACAATTTAAAAAACCCCTTATAAAAACAATCATACAATCCGGACAAACCATACAGAAATCATAGCAGCTAAGGGTATGTCAGTTTCCCCATGCCTGGCGACATAGGTGTGTTTTCAGGACTTTGCGAAAGGCAAGGAGGGTGGGAGCAGTCCTACTCTCCAGGGGGAGTTGATTCCAGATTCTCTACTTTATCATTGGATTATAGAGAGAAAAATTAAGTCTCTAAAATCCTGTTTTGAGGGATTTTGACTCATAGGTTTTAGCTTGGTTGCTGATTGAACTACTTTTTTTACTTTTTAATTTATTTAATTTTATTTAATTTATTGTAAATATCAGATTGCTTTTATTTACCCACTTTGAAATAAATATTGTTTACCCTCTTTAAAATAAATATTCTAAAACATTTAATCTACTGATGTCTCATTTAATGTAATTTTATTGGTTTCCATTTTTATAAGTTACCAGTAACCACTGCATTTTCTAACCTCGGCTTATACTCGGGTCAATAAGTTTTCCCAGTTTTTGTGCCAAAAAATGGTGCCTCGGCTTATACTCGGGTCGGCTTATACTCGAGTATATACGGTAATTGGACAAAGTTTTTTTGTTTCCTTTGTTTTTTGTTTTCTGTCTTTCTTTAGCTATTTTGAATGTTATCAAGAGGCAGCCATTTCCCTTTTGTTTATTTTTTGCATTTTGGAATATTTTTATTGGCTTCATCTTTGAAGATATTACAAACTTCAACACAGGATACCTCAAGCACTCTAACCAAAAGTAAATTATTAAGTCTGTTCTTCAATTGTATAATTGTATGGAATAATGCTGAGACATAACTTGTTGGTCTGATTTTGCAAGAAAGGTTCACACATTAAGCCACAATCAGCCCCAGGTTTTCATTGCTGAATGAACAGAAGTTCTTCATCTTTCTTTGCAAAGTATATTGTTTATTTAATCTTGATATCATCTATGCAGTGATGTCCTTTTGTTTAGGTTTCTTTTAGGTTAGAGAAAGTAAGAGAGATATTCAGGGCACATTCTGAATAGGAAATATATTACCCATTAAGTGGTACGTGATTTTAAAGCAGTCAGTGTTTCCTTCATTGAGTCTATATCTTGGTTTATTTTATTTATTTTATTTATTCTTTGTCCAATATACAATACATATGAAGGAGAATAGACATTAAGTAATATATATATAATGATAGAAAGTAAGAAAGAAGAGAGGTTGGAGGAAAGGAGAGAAAATGTATGATATATGAGATAAGGAAAGAAGATTGGACAGGGGACGATAGGCACATCAGTGCACTTATGTACGCCCCTTACTGGCCTCTTAGGAACTTCGAGAGGTCAATCGTGGAGAGTCTTAGGGAGAAATGTTTGGGGCTGGGGGCTGACACCACTGAGTCTGGCAATGAGTTCCACGCTTTGACAACTCGATTGTTAAAGTCATATTTTTTACACTCAAGTTTGGAGCGGTTGATGTTAAGTTTGAATCTGTTGCATGCTCTTGTGTTGTTGCTGTTGAAGCTGAAGTAGTCATTGACCGGAAGGACGTTGCAGCATATGATCTTGTGGGCAATACTTAAATCGTGTTTTAGGCGTCGCAGTTCTAAGCTTTCAAGATCCAGGATAGTTAGTCTATTTTCGTAAGGTATTCTGTTACGAGTGGAGGAGTGAAGGGCTCTTCTGGTGAAGTACCTTTGGACGT
The DNA here is from genome assembly GCF_031021105.1 of Erythrolamprus reginae. Lineage (NCBI taxonomy): Eukaryota > Metazoa > Chordata > Lepidosauria > Squamata > Dipsadidae > Erythrolamprus > Erythrolamprus reginae. The sequence continues at coordinate 39,895,132 of NC_091952.1, forward strand.
TTTCGAGAGTGTTGATGTCTGAGATGTGGTGTGGGTTCCAGACAGATGAGCTGTATTCGAGAATGGGTCTGGCATAGGTTTTGTAGGCTCTAGTCAGTCGTGAGAGATTGCCAGAGCAGAAGCTACGTAGGATCAGGTTAACAACTCTGGAAGCCTTCTTGGCGATATTGTTGCAGTGGGCTTTAGCACTTAGGTCATTTGATATTAGTATTCCAAGGTCTTTTACTGAGTGTGGGTTTGCTGCAAAAATTTGTTTATTCAGTTCATAAATGTGGTTTGGATTCTTTTTGCCAATGTGGAGGGTAGAGCATTTGTTGGTTGATATTTGAAGTTGCCAGGTGTTAGACCAATCTGAGACAAAGTTGAGGTCTTTTTGGAGAGTGGGTGTGTTGTCGGTGGTGTTGAAAAGTTTCACATCATTGGCAAAAAGCACACAGTTGCTTGCGATATTATCACAGAGGTAATTGATGTATAGGGTGAAAAGAGTAGGACCTAGTACGCTGCCTTGGGGAACGCCGCTTTTGACAGGGACGGGGGAGGAGATGGCGCTTCCGATTTTGACAACTTGTTGCCTTTTTGACAGGAAAGCAGTAATCCAGTTGTGGAGGAGTCCTGAGATGCCATAGGATTTGAGTTTTAGGAGAAGTTTGTCGTGAACCACTGAGTCAAAGGCTTTGCAGAAGTCGATGTATATTGCATCGATGGATTTTCCTTGATCAAGGTTGGTAGTCCAGATGTTTTTGCAGTGAAGTAGTTGAAGGTTGCAGGATAGTTTCTTTCTGAATCCAAATTGTTTTTTTGATAGTAGGTTATTAGATTCTAAGTAAAGGGTTATTGATCTATTTATATCTTGCTTTATTTTACATGCTGAAGCAGTTGGATTACCAGGACTACTGGCAATCACAAAATATTAGTAAAAAGTATAAGTTTTCTCTATGACCATATGGCAGAAAGCTTTCTACTATTCACCTGGATTTTTACATCTCCAGCTTGAATTTGGAGGGATGAGTGCTCTCCGGTTCTAAACTGCAGTATAACATAATTTTAATTCATCTTTATTTTTATTTACAGCAGAAAATGACAAGTTCTAAATGGACTTCTTTGTATAGAATACCAATACAGGTTTAGACTTTCAATTTTTATATGACACACATGGAGCTCTACAAGTAAACCGGAACTATTAGTTTGTTATATCTAATCAGAGTAAAACCTGTTTGGGTTGTTTTTAAAACTTTCAATTAAGCTATTAGACTTTTTCAAACAATAGAACCTTGCCACATTATATTGTCCAGGAATATTTATAAAACTGAATCATAGGAAACTTTTTTTTAACAAGTTTCAATATGGTTTGCAAGTTTATCAGCAGCAGACTAACGCCACTACAATATTAAAACATGATTAGGAATAATTTTATGGATAAATATCTACATTTCAAGTATGAACATAAAACAAATACTTACAAATGCTTTCAAAGTTGATGGAAAATAATTAAAAAGTATTATAGAATGTGATCTATCTTCTGAAGACTAAAGTCTTAGAAAAAAAGTGGAAATTGTTAGTAGTTTCTTGAATTCTGTTTTCAGCAAGTTTTTTGTATCTGAAACAAATAAGAAATCCAACAGATAAAGCATTGCCATTTGATCTGACTTCAATCCAAGGAAAGTTAACATTTCAATCCATCATATAATTATTAAATACACAAGTAATCCATTTTGCTCTCATTCACCATGTTTAAAATGCACAGCATTTTAAGCATAGTTTATAGTGTATTTCATGCAGTGTCTTGAAAGCATCTCTACAGCAACAAATATAAGCAAACCATGCAAATTCCCTTTAGTAAAGCTGATAAACTTATATTTTATTAATCAGATTAGTATATTACTAGAAGAAGAAAAATGTGAAACAAAATGTAGCACAGTGTAGGTGCAATGACCTTATTTTCCTCTTCAGAGGCGTTAGCCAACGCAACCTGGAGGAAATATTTCCCAATTTCACATATGACAAATAGATTCCCTGCATAAAAGCAAAATATATCTACTAAACTATCTCAACAGGAAATTGCTTCAGGGCACTGTTAGAATGCAACTTCATCATTTTGAATCTTGGATTTTTAAAAATTATTTTATTATATTGGTTATCAACCTAATGCACATTAGAAGACACATAAAGTAACTTCATAATCTTGACCATATTTTCTGGGTGTATTTTTGAAGCCAAGTGTTTATTTCCTGATAGTAATATGCTGTTATCTTTTTTTTCCTGTCTCTGAAATTTTAGCTTAAGAAATTTGAGATGAAACTCCATTGTGGTTGTTAGTAAAAAATAAGTTCCTAATGCACACAACCCCCCCCCCCCCCCCTAAAATTTAAGAAACAGAAAAAGTAACAACACATTCTTATCAGGAAGTAAACATTAGGTTTCAAAAATAGACCCAGAAAATATAATCAGGATAACTTTCTTGAAATAAAATCAAGAGAATCTATTTTTCCCACCATAGGAATGAGATGTAAAAAGGACATCATGGTAATTTGATGCACCAATAGCAAACGTTATTGCATTATGCAACTGAGTAATACTGAAATTCACTGAGAAAGAAAACAATATGTAATTCCAATACATGTGTCATATATACTGCATATCTGAATTTGAGTGATATAAGAGCATATATTTGAGTAGAAAAAGTCCAAAGGACCTCTATCTGTCCTTTCAATATAATGTTAGTGAAAATATCTGAAGCCTGTTGCCTCTCAGTGTAAAGTCTAAATTATGATGAATGGTCTGGCCAGTAACAGATTGCTATCTATATACAGTACTACTCATATACATTACTTGACATTTTACATACACCGTAGTTTGAAATGTGTAAATTAAATCTGTTGGATGCGTAAATTAAATCTATTGGAAAATACTGCATTCAAACTTACTGTGGAGAGATTGATCTGTAATGGGTTAGGTTGTACAGTACAATAACCTGCATTTCCTATATTGTACAATGCAAATATTTCAATGAAGTAGCAACAGACTTAGCTTTAACAGGAAAATAAAAAAAACCTTTTCAAATAAAACTACCATAATCAACCAACTTACTGTCCCTCGGCAATAAGCATGTTTGTAAGTATAAGCTGCTTGTATGCACGCTCACATTTAGCATGCTGATTAAGTTTTATTTTTTAAAAAAATAAGTTTATTTCAGGATGTTGTACACTTTTCCTTACAGCAATAAAGAATGCCTTTGTTTTTATTATTCATTTCCCATTCTAGTCTGCAGATCTTGGGTATGTCCTTTGTGGAGAATACAATAACCTAGTCCCAACTTCAAAAGTTGTAGGTGTTCCACCAGTGGAGGCTTTTAAAGACACTGGATAGCCACTTGTCTGGAAGGGTCTCCTGCTTGAGCAAAGGACTGGACTAGAAGACCTCTAGGGTCCCTTCCAACTGTTACCTCCTTCCTTTTTTTAAGCTTCCACTGTTGGCTAGGTGCTGCCACCTATCTGGGCTACACAAAATGAATGGGAGGAGGGACAGAACTGAGCTGAGTGGAAATGTTGTGTTTTATTTTATTTTATTTGTCAAACAATTATAGAATGCTAATTTGTACAAATAAAACATTAGATAAGTAATGATACAAAGTAATGATAGCAGACAATAGGACAGGGACGGTAGGTACAATGGTGCGCTTATGCACACCCCTTACAGACCTTAGAAAGGGGGAAGAGGTCAATTGTACATAGTCTAAGGTTAAAGATTATAAGCCCGAATGCACCCATTCACGATCCCCCCCCCGCCCTTGGAAAAAAAACCCCGTATAAAATGGCACGGACACCGTTTTCAATTTCACCGCCACGGCAAAGGATTTAAACTACAATGTTTCCGCTTAATAGTAAAATCTTCTATTACAGTACTATTACTTACTAACCCGAATTGGAGGATTACTTTTGTTTCCCCCGCCCCTTAGGTTTGAGCTACGTTTGCAGGCGCTAAAACGATCTACAGTAGTAGCTAAACAAGCATCGCGGGGCGAAAACACAACAAGGCGCCCTTGCGAGATTTCTCTCACGCCACAATTACGCCTCCTTTCCTCACATGCTCTCCGCGTCTTTCCTCCGATTGGTCAGCCTCCTTCCCCCCTCTTCCGCAACCCGGGCCGCTACCATTGGAGGGCTGTCAGAAACGCTTCGAGCCGTCACCCCCGCGCTCCGACGGCGACCAATGACAGGACGGCGTCAAGGTATCAATCTCGTGAGCGCCGGCCAATCAAAGGGCGGCTCTCCCCTCCAGCCGAATGTTGATGTGGCTGACTCAGCCAATGGGAGCGACGGCAGCCTGCTCGTGCTGCTTTCGCGGCAAAAGGACTTGGCGCGCAAACGTGTGCGAGGCCGGGACCAGCTGGGAACAATAACAGTGCCGGAGTTGAGCGCGAGCGGATCTGCCGGAGCTCGCTGGTGCAAAAGACGGGCGGGGGGTGGGAAGGGGAAGGGGAAAAAGCTTCCGTTGGATTTTTTTTTTTTTGGCCGGGGCCAATCTCGGAGCGACCCGACTTGGAACAAAGCTGGGCAGCTGGGAAAGTCGGCGCTGGCCCGGAGAGCGTGGATGGAATAGTGCCCCGCGATGCGCTGCTGCCTGTAACCCGCCCCCCTTCCTTTCCCGCTTTCCTCCCTCGTCGATGTCCTGCACGGCCGCCCTGGTGCTCTCCTTCCTCGCTCTCGCCTTTCAACCGACGGCCTTGGCTGCATGCGGCTCCCCCCGGACACCATTTCCCGGGCCTCCGCTCTTAAAAAAAGAGGATGGGGCGTGTTCCATCATCCTACCAGCCTCTGCCATTCGGTGTCTCCCTCCAACCACAGCGGCCGGGACGATGGCTTTAGTCCGCTGAGGCGACTTTGATTCCGGGGGTGGGGTGGGGGCCTCAAAGGCGGGCGGGGGGGCAGTTTCGATTTTCCTGAGGTGTTGTGGAGAGGAAAGGGGGGTGCAACCCGGGCTCCCCCCCGCCGCCGCCCCCACTTCCCCCACCCCCCGCCTGCCTTCCTCCCAAAATTCTCGGGCATGTGAGTCCCCGCGCTTTGTGCCATGTCTCTGGAGGGCCTGGAAGTCGCTCAGAATGTGGCAGACCTGGAAGCCTTGCTGAGGGGAGCGGAGGCCATCCATGTGATGGAACAGCAGATCGTGATCATTTCCACGCCAGACCAGTTCCCCGCGTCCGAAGGAGACCGCGACGCCGAGCTCCTGCTCTTTGCCACCCCGCAGCCCGCCAGGTTGGAGACCGTCACGCAGAGGCCTGCTCTGGAACGGCCACCGGTAATGCCACCGCTTTTTCCTGGAGCTGCCTTCCAGGAAACCGGGCGTTGGGTTGCCGGGGCGAAAACGTGCTGCTAAAATGTGCAAAAGTGTGTCGCGCGGGTTTGCATTAAATGCACGAATTAGCGTGTTCGTGTATGTGTGCTGTGAATGGTATAGAAAGGGGAGGGGGGTGTTTCTTTTCGTTGCTAGCCAAATAAATGTGTAGGCCGTTTTGTTTAGCGTTGGGTGGGACCTGATTCTGGAGCCTTTCTCGAGCAAGCTGCAGGAGGGGCTTTGGTAGTGCTGGGCGAAGAAATATATAAATATCTTAACAGTACAGTAAAAACTGCTTTGGATTAAGACACAATGAACGTCCAGTCGGGCTAAAATGAGGATTGTGATTATTTTTTAAATCCTGTGTTAAGAATCCAGTGGTTGCAGGCCCCCTTGTCTCTTGCCATGTGAAAGGGTCAGCTTGTTACTTCTTGTGTGGAATCTGAGCAATGAGGGGAAAAGGGCCATTGTATTAGGTGGACCTCTTTCTGAGTTTTAAAGTTAGTGAATAGCAGGGTAGGCTAACAGTTGTATCTGCGAGCGGATATAACTGTTTTTAAAACACACATGCCTTTGTCAAGACTTTCTGGGATGACTATAATTATAGGAGACTTTTCAAACTTGTGACTGAAATGCTGCTGGTTAAACGTGGCATATGCAGCAAAGTTGCAGGAAGGACAAGGGTGCTCATGAAAACATGCAAAGAAATGATTAACTAAAAGGCCTAGGCCTCAAAATGTGAAATTGTAGAACTTAATCCTGCAAAATGATCCTCTCTAACCTAAATAGTTACGGTAATACAGTTTTTGTCTGATAGTTAAATTTCTTATTTATAATTGTTTGCAAGTTAACTGAATTATAGTTGGCCTCTTCTTTCTTTTACAGAGCAATAGCCTGCAAACGTTGTTAATGAGGCAGCTTCACTTCCTGTTTACAGGATGTTAAGGGCTGAGTTCTGTGCAACTTGTGCTTGCAGTAACAAAAGCAAATGTTTGGCTTTGGTTGTGATATATGTTGCTTTCTGTGGAGTAGTATACTGCTTGATGATATACAAAAGAAAAGAGAATCCCAAAAGTAATGAGCTTGCCATGGCATGCAAGTTTCATTGCCATTCTGTCCCAGAATTAAAGAGTTTAAGCTGGGAAAAAAGCCTAAGGATGTTCCAATATTATTCACATACCAAGCTATATACACATCTTTATATAAGCATATACATATAGAAATAATGTCAACATTAACTTTTTGTCTAGTATCTTTATTGATCACTAATGTTGCTGTACATGTTTTCTCTTTAAAATACTTTGGAAGAAAAAACAAAACCTGAAAAACATAAGATTTAAAAATATTTGTGCGTACTATTGTGCACATAATGTATATATAAAGAAATAACCCAGGTCTTTCAAGGGTGCGGGAGTGAGAAGGGTTTTAATCATAACATGGGGGTAAGTGCCATCTGGATTTTAGATTTTTGTACCACAAACTGTCTACATTTAAATGTGTGGATCCTTTGGGTACAACTTCTGAGAAGTTAGACTAAACATTTCTGTTTTACTGGACCAGTACTTGCTCTGTTTAAAGCTAAGCATACTCTTCATGTCTGCAAGATGTTTCGGCAGTGGCCCAATGGTAGAGTACCTTGTTTTTATGAAGAAGGGGTCAAAGTTTAGGAAAGGAAGGTGGAAAAAAACCTACTGCCTGGAATCTTCCTGAAAGAGACAGTAATTGGTATAAGGGAACGTCTTTGTTCCTTCATACTTTTAATCCCCTATGCTACTGGTGGCATATCTGTGACCCCTTCTTTGAAATGATAAGAATTATATTGTAAGCCAAGCCAAAGATGCTGGCGAGGAATGAGAACTCTTGTTTGTAATTGAAAATCAAGGAATGATGCAAAAACATAATGAGTTTGGCCCTAAAGTTGCCTACACTTGTTTTAAAAATGTTATCAGGCAAACTAGTTCAAGCATATTCTTCCATATTTTATGGTGGTGGAAAAAGGGACTGTGTGCATTAATTCTATCTTTAGCACCCCATGTGTTTATTATTATGTTTGTAATGGAGTCAGTGGTGTGCATGTGCAAACATGGCACTAGATATGTAATGTCAGGTATGAGATTAGGGCTTCTGATAACATACTCTAGCAGACTGATAATAAGTGTACATATGTATGCATCTTTCATTTATACAACTATTTTGAATGTGGATGAAAACCCTTCAGAATTATGTCAGTCCCCGTTGTCCCCCCTGTCCCTATCTGTATGTTTTTACCAGCATTTCCAATTTTATTTTTTAGTACTAGTGCTGAACTTTTAATTTTGTAATTTTTTTTGTTATGAGCTTCTGTTGATTGGAAATATGGGCTGTATACCTTGAATTTATGAATAGATGGTCAGGGTAAAACTCTCTCATGGATTGGTAGAGAAATGGAGAATGACTGAAGATTTCAAATAATTTTCTTATGTTATTTTATACAAAACATAATCATTTCAGCAGATCAGTTTGCTTCTTACAAAAGCCATTAACTTTTCTCCATTAACTATGTAAATATTTTTTTCTTGCCTTTCAACAAAGAATATTACAGCTTTAAGTGGCACATTGTAGACATTCAATTTTAGTAATATTGCTTCTGTTTCCATGTGTCTGTATTAAGAAATACTGTTCCTGTTGAACTTTGGCCCATTGCGTACAAGGTAAAAATGACATTACCTTTCCATAGAACCAAAAAATGGAAGCTCTCCTGTAGCTGCTTTCTCTGCTTTCTCAATCAAGCTTTTTTATTGAGCATGATGCAAACTTGCAGTCGTTATTCTGTTAAAACTGTCATTTGCTGTATTGCTTAGGATTCTCTTCCATCGTGGTCCATTGCTGGTGAACTCTAGCTCTTGGAGTATCCTTGTGCAAGAGTTTGATGGACCAGTGTAGCAAACATTGTTGCTCTTTCTCAGCAGGCGGAACAAGGGAGGTGATGCCCACAATGCTTTTTTGCTGGCTTGACATCCTCCTCCCACAGAGGCCCTTTCTGTCAAGGAGCCTACAGTACATGGAAGCTTTACAGTCGATTCTTTGTTTTAACTGTGGGGGTCTGCTGTTTGGGTCAAGAATCTTTAATGAACTTTCACTCTGTTGTCTCATGGGGTGCCTGAAATTCAGAAAGATTTAAAATATCTGATTTATCCATCATGTAAGCCATTGAATAGTGGGCTTGAGGGCTTGACCTATAAGGAATGGAGGATCTTAGAACATTATTTAAATGATACTGTGGTTGACAAGAAGTCATACAGAGAATAAGGAAGGAAGTTTTCTTAAAAAACCAAGAGTATTTCTGGGTTAAATTTGGAAAAAAATATTTCTTATTCTAAAGTATTCAGTTTAAAGTTTCGCCATGTTAGCTTTTTAG
>NC_091952.1:40635209-40687709 GCF_031021105.1 Erythrolamprus reginae
AAGCTTAGAGTGAGGCATAACACTAAAAATGTGGTTTCTTTACCTCAGCTGTGGTTTATTTATGACTACCTGATACTTTTTTTTTTTTTTTTACTAAACTCAACATGAAATATCAGTTTGAAACTGGCTTATGAAATCTGATTTGTGCTCACTGTCACATGTGAATTTAGCAACTACCACCGGCAATATTTAATCTGTCTTCTAAATAGCAATTAATACTTTTGTAGAGGTGACTACTGAAATTTTAGGGTGGCTACTGGTTGGATGGAAGTCCATATCCCCCCACCCCCCATTTATTTTGTTCAAGTAAGCTATTTTATTAATCTGTCCACAAATGCCTAAATTCTTTTCAAAATTTAACTTTGTGCCAATTTGATTTTCATGTTTCTGTTCACTTTGGTTTCTTTCTTATGGAAAATGTGTGTGTATGTGTGTTTGCTTGTTTGTGTGTGTGTGTGTAGGGGGGGAGGACAATGCTACATTCTCCCTTAGTCCAATCAACAAGTGTTAAACTTTAAAAGAGAGCAATGAGTTTAAATAATGCATTTATTGTATTGATCTTATCTGGAAGGGAACTAAATGGAACAACACCCTTAACTGACTTAAAGAAAACAGTGTTAATTAGAAGCACAGCTTAATGCTGGTATTTAGCAAAACAAAGCTAATTTTTAAATGGTGTTCCTAAGTACAGATTTGGTTGACTTGCCTAGAAAAAGGTGAAGCCTTTCAGTAAAAACTCTTGTACTCTTTGAGTTGCAAACTTTTCACCCAAAACACTTGTAAAAAAACAAATTAAATTCTCCTGAAGGCAAATGGTTTTTATGATGCATTCTTATGCATATTATCTGGAATTAAGGGTGATATATTTGCTTTCTTTAAGCAAGTATATACTGCAGCCAAATCTAATTTAATTTAATAAGAATTCCAGCTTAAATTATGTTATCATAATCATAAACACTGCACAATAAAACAACAGTACTTCATCATAGAGATACAGCAGTATATTGTGATACGCAGGTAGCCAAACTGACTTGAAAATATCAAACAGGTATAATTTTCTACTGATTTTCAACTGTAAATCAAGTAAACTTAGCAAACTTAGAAAACATTTTTTTTTAAAAAAATAGCCTGTTTCCTTTTCATCTGATAATACAGTGATCCCTCGATTTTCGCGATCTCGATTTTCGCGAAACGCTATATCGCGATTTTTCAAAAAATAATAATTAAAAAATACTCCCCGTTTTTTTTGCTATACTGTACCACGGTTTTTCTCACCCGATGACGTCATACGTCATCACCAAGAGTCACTTCTCTGTCCCTTTTTTTCTATCATTTCTCTCTCTCTTCCTTCCACTCTTCTCTCTCTCTTTCTTCCTCTCTCACACTCTCTTCCTCCCTCTCTCATCTCTTTCGGGGGGGGGCGGTGGGCGAGTGCCTACGGGAGAGGGTGGCCGCCAGCGCTGCTGCAGGAGGACTCGGCGGTGAGAGGGGCGGTAGCGGCGAGCGGCGAGGAGGCTGGAGGCGCTGCCATTGGCCGGGAACATGGCGCTGAACAGGAACCACTTGCCCGGTGGCGGGGTTGTCCCGCCCCACGGGGAAAGTAACCGGAGCCGAAGAGGCGCTCGGCTGGCAAGGGGCGGCAGGAGGGAGAGTTTGGCCAGGCGGGGTGTGTGTTTGTGTGGTGGGGGAGAGCTTGCGTATCTTCGGGGATGGCGATACGCAGGCGGAGTGTTTCCATCTGCTCCGCTGGGACGGGCGCCTCTAAGCCCAGTGTCTGCTTTCTCTCCCAGGGAACCGCCTGCTTTCCTCCACTTCGAGCGGGGCACCTGGGCTCCCGAGTACCCACGTCTTTTCCATCACCCGTCACTTGCGACTTCTGCCCAAGTGTTAAAGAGGCCGTGGAGGGCTTAACCCGCGTCGCTCCCTCCCTCCTTGCCATCCCCGGGACTTCGACTCTGGGTGGGGAAGGCGGTGATAGCGGCAAACGGCGGACAGGCGAGCGACAAACGGCCGGCGGGCGGGTGAACGGGCGAGCGGCGAGCGAGCGGCGAACGGCGGGTGCTGGGGGGCGGGGGCAGCCGGCATTCAAAGCAATCTGTCGGCTTCCGCACTCTCGTTGCTCCCCGCGTCCACCATCTGCGCATGCGCTGCCATGGGGAAAAGGCGCGCATGCGCAGATGGTGTTTTTACTTCCGCACCGCTATATCACGAAAAATCGATTATCGCGAGGGGTCTTGGAACGGAACCCTCGCGATAATCGAGGGATCACTGTACACTACATTCTTATTATACCAATTACGATTTGGCCATTGCAAAAAATAGTTTTAATAACTGAGTGTAAAAATCTAAATGACTACTAGGTGACAACAAGCAGACCCCAACCCCCCCCCCCCTTCACAGTAGTCCTATTTTAACGAAAGTGTACACCTGGCTTATTCAAAACATGCTGTACCAGGTGCCTTATAGAATACAAAATGACAGTTACCGTCCATAATGAAGTTAAAAGGAAGCATCAACACACAAAGGAAGCAAACAAGATGGAGGGTGAAGAAAGAGTTATGTCGTATGTTTCATTACATCTGGGTAAAGGACAGTTGTTAAAAATGTTATGGTGTTAGTAGATATTGTGAAACAATTTGAAAGATCTTCTAGGGCAGGAATAGGTGAAGTTGGCTCTTCTATGACTTGTGGAATTCAGCATCCAGAATTCCTGAGCTAGCATGATTGGCTCAGGAATTCTGGGAGTTGAAATCCACATGTCATAGAAGAGCCAACTTTGCCTACCCCTGTTCTAGAATATGTGCTGATTTGTGCTATACCGGTCAGATAAAATTCTAGATTCATTTTACCTTTGGGAAATAGGAATTATCACTGTGCTTGATATAAACAATGATAGGAAAGAGTTTAAGCAAACGAATGGTTGTGAAAGTGACATTTTTGTTGGCATGGAAAAAAGGAGAATGTTTTTTTTAAAAAAAAGAAATGTAATAGAAAAAAGTAACATGACTTGGAAAATGAACAACCCCGGAAAGGAAATAATAATGATTTAACTTTATGCTGTGCTCTACTGACAACAAAAGATAAGATTCAGTGATAGAATGATAATCTACAATCCTAGATATATTTACTAGAAATAAGTCCAGTGTAACCTATGGGTTTTATTTCTGAATAAGACACATATAGGGTTGCCCTGTCAATGTTCTATTCCAGAATATTACATCTGCATTTGGTGTAACCTTTTGGGCAGGGCATGGAAGAGGGCAGCTTTTCAGGAGTGAGTTCACATATAGTGCAGATTTGTTAATAAAATTGTGATTTGTTGTTGTTATCCTAAGAAAGCCCTGCAAATGCTAGAGATCACCTCCTTGCACAGTGTGCTGTGACAGAAGGCAGATGATAAACAATAGCAGCCATGTGCTGGTAACTGAAAAAAGAATGTATGAAAACAATGGTATAACTGCTGGCTGCTGCTGTCCCCTGTATTGCACCACTACAAAGACAACATTATTCAACAAAACAGATCATCCTCCTAGCTGAAGATGAACTACCATATTTTTCGCAGTATAAGGCACACCTTTTTCCTCCCTAAAAGAGGCTGATAATTTGGGTGCGTCTTATACTCTGAATGAAGATTTCCCCCCCCCTCCCCCCGCACAGCCTGCTAACGATTTTCCCAGCTCTTACTTTGCAGGCTTTTTCATTGTTTCTCTCTGAGAAGAATGTTTTCCAAGCCCTAAGTCTTTGCAGGTTTTTTTTTCATTGCTCTAACTTGTTCTGAATAAGTTTCTTTCCAGCCCTAACCTGGTGCTAATGAGGTGCTAAAGATGTTCCCAGCTCTTACCGGCTTGCAAGCTCTTTCATTGTTACTCTCTGCAAAAAATGTTTTCCAAGCCCTAAGTCTTTGCAGGGTTTTTTCCCCCATTGGTCTAACTTGCTCCAAATGTTTTTTTTCAGCCCTAACCAGGTGCTAACGATGTTCCCAGCTCTTACAGGCTTGCAAGCTTTTTTATTGTTACTCTCTCCGAATAAGGTTTTTTTTAAAGCCCTAACCAGGGGATAAAATAATATGCTGAAGCTGACCAGACTAAGGACACTCGCCAGATGAATATTTGGTAAGCAGATTCCCCCCCCCCCCTATTTTCCTCCCCAAAAGTTAGGGTGCTTCTTTTTGGCGATGTAGTTACAGTGGGCTTTGGCACTTAGGACATTTGATCTGAGTATTCCAAGGTATTTCAGAGAGTGAGGGTTGTCTGTAAGGTCTTGTTTGTTCAACTTGTATTTGATGTTCCGATTCTTTTTCCCAATATGTAGGACAGAGCATTTCTTGGTTGAGATTTGGAGGCACGTTGTTCCACTGTAATTGCTCTGTCAGGAAATTTCTCCTTAGTTCTAAGTTGTTTCTCTCCTTGATTAGTTCCCACCCACTGGAATATATGTGACCTAGGTTTTACTAATTATGAGATAGATTTGTTCAATTTGTTTGTTTAATTTATATGCCACCAATATCCCTGTCCAGTGATTCAACTATATATCCTAGTCACTTCATTTGTGAAAATGATGATTTGAACCTTCAAACGATGGGTCTTTCCACTGGATTAAATTTGTGAAGCATGGGTGTCAAACTCGCCATGTCAACTTGCAGTCATGTGATGTTTTGCAATGTTTTTCCCTTCACAGAGCTGGGATGCACATGGCTTGCTCATGATGCATCTAGCCCATGGGCTGCCAGTTTGACATCCCTGCTGTATAGGATGGATCCAAATATACTTCAAAGGACACTTGGAGGGTTTCCTGACAATCGTAAATCCCATACAGTTTATTGTTTTCCATTTGCTGGGAAGAGCAAAGGATGAAAAATATATATATACTATATATTTTTGTAATTGACAGTCATCCAGGTGTAGCAAAAAGAACAATTTGTATACAAATATAGGAATCAGTTTTATACATAAATCAGGGGGGACATGATCGAAACATTTAAATATATTAAAGGGTTAAATAAGGTCCAGGAGGGAAGTGTTTTTAATAGGAAAGTGAACACAAGAACAAGGGGACACAATCTGAAGTTAGTTGGGGGAAAGATCAAAAGCAACATGAGAAAATATTATTTTACTGAAAGAGTAGTAGATCCTTGGAACAAACTTCCAGCAGATGTGGTAGATAAATCCACAGTAACTGAATTTAAACATGCCTGGGATAAACATATATCCATCCTAAGATAAAATACAGAAAATAGTATAAGGGCAGACTAGATGGACCATGAGGTCTTTTTCTGCCGTCAGACTTCTATGTTTCTATGTCACAGGCAATTAAATTTAATTCAACAATATTTAGATATTTATTGTGCTCCAGTCTGTATAGAATTCATTTCAGCATTTATATACAGAAATTTACTGTATATACTTTTATGCAACTATGTCCCACAAACACATTTGCTGAGGTCTCTGTATGTAGTACTAATCAGTTTCACTTTTAATGTTAAATACAGTGGAACCCCGACATAAGAGCTGCTCTACTTAAGAGCAACTTGAGATAAGAGCTGGGAGGGGAGAGATATTTTTGTTCTACTTACAAGCCCAAATTCGAGATACAAGCGCCAAGGAGCTGTCTCCTGAAGCCAAACGCTAACTTCCGCGTTCGGCTTCAGGAGACAGCTGCGAAGCGGCGCGCGTGTTTTAAAAGGTTGCAGCCGGCCTGGGGGGCTCGGGGGGGTGCTTGCAGCTTTCTTTCTTGCTCTTTTTCTTTCTCTCTTTTACCTTCCCTTCCTCTATTTCTTCTTTTCTTTCTCCTTCCCACCACCTCCCTCCCTCCCTCCTTTCACTCATTCCTCTCTTACTCTCCCCTTTCATAAGTTTCCTTGCTTCCTTCCTCTGTTCCTGTCCCTTCCCCCTTTCTTTCTTTCTTTCTTTCTTGCTCTTTTTCTTTCTCTCTTTTACCTTCCCTTCCTCTATTTCTTCTTTTCTTTCTCCTTCCCACCTTCTTCCCTCCCTCCCTCCCTTCACTCATTCCTCTCTTACTCTCCCCTTTCATAAGTTTCCTTGCTTCCTTCCTCTGTTCCTGTCCCTTCCCTCTTTCCTTCCTTCCTTCCCACCCTCCGTCCATTCATTCACCCATTCCTCTCGATCGCTTAAAGCCGGTCCCTGGTGCAAAAAGGGTTGGGGACCTCTGTCCTACAGGATTGGGTGGCAGAGAAGTTGAACATATGTAAATTTAAAAGTTTAAGAAAGTTTACAAGTTAAGTGAAAGAAACTTCATTATTCATTTATATGTACATGTACATTTCTTCATTAAAAACATGTCTTTCTGCATAATTTAGACTAACTTTGTGAGTTTTTTGAGGGCTGGAACCAATTAAAATTATTTACATTAATTCCTATGGGGAAAAGTCGTTCGAGATAAGAGCTGCTCGACTTAAGAGCCCAGGTCCGGAACGAATTAAACTCGTATCTCGATGTACCACTGTATAGCCTAGGTGCTGATGATCTTTTAGAAAACTTGCTCTGAAAACATTTTAGGACTCAAATCCCACTTGATATCTTTTTTCCCTATTTTTATGCATCAAAGTTATTCTCCTCTCATATTTCTAAAATCTTCTACTTTTTATTAGTAAGATTTGTATATTAGTAAGCTTTATAATTTTTATTTTATGCCTTCAAGTCATTATTGATTCCTCGTGACTATTTAGACAGGTCCTTGTAGTTTTCTTGGCAAAGTTTATTATTTTATTTATTTTATTTATTACTTGGATTTGTATGCCGCCCCTCTCCGAAGACTCGGGGCGGCTCACAACATGTAGAAACAAATCATAAGTAATGAAACAATTTAAAATTTTAAAGATTTAAAAAACCCCATATACTAACAGACACACACACAAGCATACCATATATAAATTAAACGTGCCCAGGGGGAGATGTTTCAATTCCCCCATGCCTGACGGCAAAGGTGGGTTTTAAGAAGTTTACGGAAGGCAGGAAGAGTAGGAGCAGTTCTAATCTCCGGGGGGAGTTGGTTCCAGAGGGCCGGTGCCGCCACAGAGAAGGCTCTTCCCCTGGGGCCCGCCAACCGACATTACTTAGTTGACGGGACCCGGAGAAGGCCCACTCTGTGGGACCTAATTGTTTTTCAGAAGTGGTTTCCAATTGCCTCCTTTTGAAGACTGAGAGAGAGTGACCAGCCCAAGAGCCTTCTCTGTGGCGGCCCCCGACCCTCTGGAACCAACTCCCCACAGATATCAGAGTTGCCCCCACCCTCCTTGCCTTTCGTAAGCTCCTTAAAACCCACCTCTGTCATCAGGCATGGGGGAATTGAGATGTTCCCTTCCCCCTAGGTTTATAAAATTTATGCACTGTATGTCTGGGGTTTAAATTGGGGTTTTTTACATTACTTTTAATATTAGATTTGTTCATATTGTCTTTTTACTGTTGTTGGCTGCCCCGAGTCTACGGAGAGGGGCGGCATACGAATCGAATCGAATCGAATCGAATCGAATCGAATCGAATCAAATCAAATCAAATCAAATCAAATCAAATCAAATCAAATCAAATCAAATCAAATCAAATCAAATCATCAATAAATAAGATCACCCAGCTGCCTTAAGGTAGTAATAAAACTTGGTCCTCTGGTTCCTAGGTCACAAACCGTGGACCACTGGTGATCCGTGAGAAAATGTTGAAAGTCTGCAGAGAAACCTTTGCATTTGGAAAAGAAAGACTTCTTCCTCTTTTTCAGCGTTAGCTGCCTAAATACCCTTTGATTGTTATTTTTAAAAATTGTTATTATTTACATCGGCTTCCCTTTCCAGACATCTCCATTTTTCTCATTGATTTCCCCCCCTACAACCATTACTTTCCTAAGTCCTCCATTTGCTTCCAACCTGCTTTTTTTGCCTGTGAAATCTAAAAGCAAAGATTTAGAAAAACCAGACTTAAAAGATTTATTTTTGTATTGAATTGTTAAATAAATCCCAGGCATGAATATGACTATGCATTTCAAATGAAAATCTGTCTGTCTGTCTATCTATCTATCTATCTATCTATCTATCTATCTATCTATCTATCTATCTATCTATCTATCTAATTTATAGCTGCCCAATTCCTTCCAGACTCTGGGTAGCATACAACATCTAAAAACAATATAAAAACAGTTAAAAGCCCATAGGGAAAAATAAAACAAAAGTGATACATATCTTTTGTCCGGATCTAGATGGCACCATATTACTCAACAGCCCCAGGCATTTATGATTTTGTCATTATTAAATAAACATTTATAATTTTGTTAAATAGGGGCATTTCATATTAATAAAATTGAAGTTTTCTTATCATTATTTTACAAATGTATTTATTTATTTAAAAAATCATATTAGTTGTCTGCAGGATTTAAAATTATGCAGTAGGGTCCTTGAGATTTAAAATTATGAATTTGGTCATAATTTGGACCCTGAGGTCCAAAGGACTGGGGACCCCTGCTCTGGTTTATAGCCTGGCACCTGAATCATTACACCAAATTGTCTCTACAAAATTTAATATTAAGGTTTATTATAAATTGGCTCAACTGTTTCCTATTGCCGTTTATTTAATTTTATATATTTTCATATTTTACATTTTACAAGGGCATTTTGAAGGCAGGCAGGAAATGAATAAACAGCCTTGGCAAAAGCTGCCCAGATCAGTAGAGGGAACCATACATTTAAAGATACTATTATCTTGCTTTGTGAGTCATGCAGTGACAAAACAAGGAAATGTTAGCATTCAGTAATTTGGACAGTTTGTAAAAACTTTAAAATATTTGAATCCTTCAAACTTATTGTGCAGCTCTATTTGATACTCCATTATTACCATTACAACCAATAATACGTTTAAAATATGTTGGTGAAACAATGTAAAAGCAGCTTTGTCCAACTAATTAATGGATTAGTGGGAGAAAACCAGACTGAATCTATGTTCATTTCAGAGAAGTTGTGTAGTTTTGCTCAGCAGTTAAAAATGGAACTGACAGCTTCAAAGATAGGAAAACACAGATTAAAAAAAACCTGCACAATACACACCTGCCCAATGCTCTCACCAGCCTTTCCTGCAATACATCCAGCTCATTCAATTACAGTATTACTAAAGATTTACAACAAAATTACTTTTCATTGCAGTTTCTTTTAAAATGGTTTGGCATTTGCTAGTATTTTCTATTATAAATCTAATTGCAGATTCCAAACAGACAAGGGCTCATTAAGCCTTAATTATGCACATGTTGTTTTCAACAAACATTTTCATTTGGACTGCTGTGAGCTGTAATTGTTCAGAAGGCACACAGCCACAGAATTTAATGCTCAGCTGGGATATCAGAAGTTGCTTCAATTTTTATATTGGTTTATTTGTTTTAAATGCAGGTAATCCAAGAGCTCTGCTCCTTTCTGCACTACCAGGGGAAAGGAACAAGCCCCTTGTTGCAGGAACATAAGTGCACCAGTGTGCCTACCATCCCCTGCCCTAATGTTTCTCTCTTACTAGTATCATGTATATAAACAGTTATATCTTTGTATACTACCAATACCTACTTGACAAAATAAATATATAAAATAAATAAATAAAAGAATATGCTGTAACTTTCCCCTAATTTATGAACTAAAGAGAAGCTACAAGATGTATTCCTCTTGCACACATGGGGCCTCACCTTATTTGGCATTATAAAAAATAGTGTTACTGAACTTACAGTTTAGTGCTTTAGAATAGGGCTCTCCAACCTTGGCAACTTTAAGCCTGGCAGATTTCAACTCCCAGAATTCCAGGGCCAGCAAAGGGAGTTGAAGTCCGCCAGGCATAAAGTTTATTTATTTATTTATTTTATTTATTTATTCGATTTTTATGCCACCCTTCTCCTTAGACTCAGGGTGGCTTACAACACGTTAGCAATAGCACTTTCTTAACAGAGCAAGGATATTGCCCCCACAATCAGGGTCCTCATTTTACCCACCTCGGAAGGATGGAAGGCTGAGTCAACCTTGAGCCGGTGATGAGATTTGAACCGCTGACCTTCAGATCTACAAGTCAGCTTCAGTGGCCTGCAGTACAGCACTCTACCTGCTGCGCCACCCCGGCTCAAAGTTGCCAAGGTTAGAGAGCCCTGCTTTAGAATATGTAGTTTGAAATCATGGTGTCCATTTTATTTATTAATTTAATAGGCAATCCAAGCAACAATGATTTAAAAAAAACCAGACAACTGGAAAAATAAGACAGAATTCCCACAAAACAGCTGTTATCTGTAGAGGCCTCCCGCCTGTTCTAGGCCAAGGCCTAAAGAAACAGCCAGGTCTTAAGAGCTCATTGGATCAAGGTGAGGGTGGGAGCCATTCATCTGTTTAATTGATGGGACCCGGGGTATATTATGCTCTGACATATCATCCTGTGAACCTGTCCAAACTGTATACCAGTCCTAAGGGGGAAATGTAACCCCATTCAGGGCTAAATGTGAAGCATCTTCATATCCAAATATCCCCAACTACTCAATCTTGTCAGGGGTTTTGCTTGAACCCTTTTCATCTCCAGTCAAACCAGCACAGCTTCCAGACATTGGGGCAAGACTTTGACACTACAACCTGGTTAGCAAGGGATCAAGATCTTCTACTGAATATTATCAACATACTGATGATACCAGACATCCTAGCAAAGGAGCTTTTAACAAACCTATGAAAGAGAAAAGTCTGCCAGTTAGTGTTGGTTTCTCTTTTAATGAAGTAGGAAATGTCCTCCTATTTGCTAGTGGCAGCCTTTACATTTGATGGTGGAAAATTCTAACTGCAGTCCCCTTCTTAAATTAATTTTCTGATCCCTACAGCTCAGATACATCGTGTGTTTTGGATTGGGGAAATGTCAGCTTTTATTTCTAGCTAGCCCATGACATAAGAAGCATAGAAGTAACAAAGAGATCAGGTACAGAGATAAGTGTCTATAGCAGGGATAAGGGTTTTGTTGCAGCTTTTCTACGGTTACTACAACTTCTAGCAAGTTACCCAGCATGGTTCATGGGATCAGATGTTATTAGTTGTCTTTTGAGAACATACCGAGGGCTAAAGATTTACCACCTCAACGTCCAGTCATCTGAAATCTGAAATTAGCATAACTGTATTATAATAATACTCTACTTTCACCATACATACACTTTAAGAATGAAGAGAAAAAACAGTAACTCACATAAAACATAGAATGAAATGTTGTTATATTGCAACAGGAAGCAATGCCTTCCCTTGAAACTTATAAAGTAATAACTTCCCCCCCTACACACACACACAGTTTGACCAAACACCTGGTAAGAGGAGTACTAAGTCTGAATATGGATTCAATAGCTATAATGCTGCATCCTGCTCAGGTTCAGAAATCAAACATCACTTGTGTAGAATATTGAGCTCATCTTACTTTCCAGCTGTGGGGAGTTGAAAGCTACAGAATACTAAACAGAACAAGAATATACTGCATAGAATAAATGGTACATAGACATGTCTGTTCCAGCTTGACTTTATCAATTTGGAAGGCATATTCTAGGTTAGAATTTAAAGGGGGGGAAATTGGGGGGCGGACACCTCTCTGTAAGTAGTTATTTCTTTCCTCTTCTATCAATGGAAAAATGGCAAAGACAAGTAAGTTGAATGAAAGCCAGAGTTCATGTTCATCTATCATTCATGAAATACGCAATTAATTTCCAAAAAATGCCAAGATAGACACTATTTAAATATGTTGGTAAAAAGTAAATCTATCAATAGCTATTAGCTATTCATTACTTATTGTAAACATGGATATCTAATGTTCTATACATTTTTATATTTGTTATGGCAACTAAAACCTCCGATCATTAAAACACTTTTGTTTTTCCTGTACAGTACTGACATAATTCTAAAATATTTTTTCTCGCCTGTTTAATCTTCTTAACATGATTTTTACGATATCATTTTCTATATTTTCATATTTCTGTATTTAAGACTTCTTATCAGTAACTGACAAATAATTTTATTAATAAACTATGAATCAAGTCTCAGTACTAGGGAGAAGAGATGTCACTTCTATACATATAAAATTAACAACAAGGAATGCTTTCTCCAGCTTGTTCCTTTTCAAAAAAATAACTGGCAGGCCACTAAAAATTTAGGTTAAATGATGCATGCTTGGTATAATAGAACAAAGTGTCCTGTGATCATAATCTTATGCAATTTTCTCACTAGAAAAACATGCCTGGCACCGCTACTCTGTCCTTCCTTCCTACACTTTGCAGCACAAGACTTGTACAATTTCTCCATCCTTTTTAATGTATTTTAATGTATCCATTTGTTTTTATTGCATTTATTATGTTTTTGAAAGTTACTTTGGTGTATTGCTGAATACAGTATCTCAAACAAGTTATTCTCATTTACTTAAGTAAATATATTTTTCTTTGAAAGAATGAATCTTCCTAGAAGCTCTTTTCAAACAACGAGATTGAGCATTACTTATATATTTATAGGCCAACAATTGTACTCAGTAAACAGGTCCTTAATTTACATAAGGCTATAAAAAAGAAAGGCAAGTGAAGGAATAACTATTATACAAAGAAGTGTATTTATTTTCCTCTAAGTTATGAAATAAGCCATAAATCATATATTTCAAATAGAGTGCTACATTTTTTAAAATAAAGAAAATGCTGGGGTAAGCAGAAAATTGTGTGACTGTGTCCTTGGGGGTATAAAGAGATGAGAAAGAAGCCAATAACTTATTTTTCTATACTTTGACTTAGAAATGTTTTCTAGGTCACTTCTACTTTGCATTCCTCTCTCTGACCTATTAAATCTAATACAATAAAATTGCATAGTTCATTTCATCCTGTCAGTGTCAGATCATTCATAAATTTCAGATGTAATATTTACAAAACTATTCATATATTCATAAATAAGATCTTATTAAGCCTTATTTTTCAAGGAGATACATTTGCCTGCTACTCCACCCTGACTCATGCTGACAAAGAAAATTTTTAAAGCAGCTCTCAGTAACTGAGCTGAAATGTTAACGTTTTCCCCACAGACATTTGTTCTACAGAAAACACACATAAGGTTGTTTATCACTGTACTAATTTCACCAAAAATCTGAGCTTTCTGGTCTTAACACTAGAAATAATACTATTAAAAAAATTAGAATAGACTTGTTGTCACTTTTATTCATATTAGCACAATATGAATTAGCACAATTTACAGGCACCTACAGTAGAAAAGTTAATTGTAGAATCAAGCTTTACTGACTATATTAAACTTTTCTGAAATACAAAATTGCATTTTATTTTTATTACATTTTAGCATTTTCTACAAATCTTTGCTTTAAGTTTATGTGGCTTGCTGGTTTTCTTTTACCGCTGTTCTACATTTTTTTCCTCAATTCCAATAATTATAGAAACATGGCAGTGAATTCACCAAGGGAGGCACACCTAAATTTTCAGCTTCTTTACGGTTTGTTCATTTGGGGCTTTGGAAGGAATAAAAGAATTCATATAATTTACTTAATGTCTTTGGCACCCACAATATTTCTTGAGAACACAGATTTAATCTCCTGCCATTGTATTTCTTCACTTTAGAAAAAAAAGCCCCTAATTTGTCATAACTACATTTTTTTTAAAAAAAAAAACTACAAAAATAGTGCGCATTATTAAAAATGCATTCAGATATCATATTAAACAAAACTGTTTAAAGAACATGAAACTCAGGGACTCACAGATAACATTGGACTGCAAATGTCATTGTACTTTTTACTAGCCATATCTCCACTAGCTCCCATTTTGAGATGAGAGTTGGAAGGCAGTAATTTTTAATTAGAAAATTTAATTCTAAAATAGTCGAGAGTAGATTCACATTAATTATCAAACATATGAACAGAACACTGAGTCAAGTGTCTATCTGGCATATGATTTATCCATACATGACTTAATTAACATCTTAATAAATAGTCCAAAATATTTCAGAATACCTAGAGTCTCAGATGAATCAAGCTAATTGCAAATTTTAAATATTTTTAAAAAGCAATATTTTTCCCCCTCCTACATAGATTAACATAATTTATTGTGTTACAGAATTTGGTGCCAAACCAAAACCTTGTTTCTTAATGTAAAAACCATATGGGACTCAAGGTGCCATGCTGCCTAATTTTTCCACTTTATTTATTAACAGTGGGGAGCCATTAGACATTAGCTAGTCTTAAATCAAATGAAGATTTTCGTGGGAACACATGTCAGATGCAGAGGGAAATTTTCTGAACAGGTGCTGTATCTGACTCTGCACAGCCATACTTTATATAGTATCTTATCTAAGAACTGGTTAATATTATAGTTAGTGAGTGAGAGGATGAGGGAGGGAGGGAAAGTTAATGAAAGAAGCATTGTCACTCACCTTATATTTTTCAGGTGCATTCAGTAATCATTATGATCACTGGTCAAATCAGAAACATCCAAGTTAAAAATGCAAGTTTCCCAATACAGAGAGCTTGTGAAGGGAAAAATAAATAAAAATGAAAATGGGGGGAATGCTCAAATGATAAGGAACAGTAGGACAACAATATTTATTAACATTAATCCTAAGATTATTTTTTCTTATTTCTGCCCGTGCTTAGATCTGCCATTGAATTCACAGTCCACTTTTCACAATAAAAGTTTTATTATCAACATCTGGAAAAGACTGCTCTACTTGGTACTAAACAGGATGAATTTAAAAGGAAAGTTTAACAGTTATCCAACCTTGCAAGAGATTAAAGAATAATCTGCCAAATGTATAATATTCCAAAAATGCACTTCATCCATTGCGTTGGATTGCATTGGCATCCTTCAGTCTTTCATGAAAGAGACTTCATCCATAGGTTACAGTATTTTGAAGTGAAGGGATATATCAAGCTTTCATCTCCAAGCACAACCAAGTATTTATTTGTGAAGCAACAATGCTACAGCAGCACTGACAGAAGCCTTTGAAGAGTAAATGAGGTTATTTTGGCAGGATGTAGCAAACAAGCAAATTTAACTGAATATGGTAAACAGAGATGGAACGATTGTAGCAAAAATAAATGCAACAGCATTCTGAGTTGCTTTGTCTTGCCTCAGGTGACCACAATATCTGATAAAAGCAGTGGAAAAAAAGAGTTATTTCCTCTCTCACGTAATTGATTATCTTAATACAATCTCTAGTTTTTCTTTCTTCTCTTACACACGTACTCAGAAAGGTAAAACCCCTGAAGTGCAGTAAACCAATAATACTGAGCAAAAGTAGCTAGAGACCTCTGAACCTCTGATTCAGACCTCATGACTGAAAATGATGCAACTTGACTTCCTATATAAACACCTGGCGTTTTATTTTGCTACACACACATGCGTGTGTGTGTGTGTGTGTGTGTGTGTACATGTATGTATGAAGCTACATTTTTTTAATTAATCATTTTAAGGGGAATGACTATTTGGTTTTATTTTTTCCAGAGGATGTGCTATATGCTACATTGTAAGGTCTTTCGAAAGGCCTTAAAACATATCTCTGCCGCAGGCTTTGAGACCATTAAAATTTTAACATCTCCTCCAGCCTATGATTGAATGATACGATGAATGTGGATGAATGCTTTTAAATATATGGGGGTGTTAGAATTTATATTATGTATTTTTAGCATTGTAGTTTTTAATACGTTTTAATATTAGATTTCTCAGAAGTTTTGTATTTATATGTTGTGAGCCGCCCTGAGTCTCAGGAGAAGGGGTGGCATAGAAATCAATCAATCAAACAAACAAACAAATATCATTGGTATTTCAGGGTTCTCAGGCTTCAAGGCAATTCTTTTTTTAAAAGCATATTTTCAGTTTGTCAGAGCAATCATAATGTAGCAGCAGGATCTCATTAGACCAGTGATTTTCAACCTTTTTTGAGTTGCGGCACATTTTTTACATTTACAAAACCGTGGGGCACATTGAGTGGGGGGGGGCGGGGGGGCACGGCTAAAAAAGTTTGAGCAAAAAATTCCTCTCTCTCTTCCTCCCTTTCGCTCTATTTCTCTCTCCCTCCCTCTTTCTCTCCCTTCCTCTTTTTTTCTCTCTATCTCTCCATCCCGCTTTCTTTCTCTCTTCCTTCTTTCCTCTTTTTTGCTCTCTTTCTCTCTCTCTCCCTACCTCCCTCTATGTCTTTCTCTCTCCCACCTTCCCTCCCTCTCTCTCTCTTTCTCTCTCCCCTCTTGCTTTCTTTCTCTCTTGTTCTCTTTCTCTCTCTCTTGCTTTCTTTCTCTCTCTCTCGTTCTTTTTCTCTCTCTTGCTTTCTCTCTCTCTCTCTTGCTTTCTTTCTCTCTCTCTTGCATTCTTTCTCTCTCTCTTGCTTGCTCTCCCTCTTGCTCTTTCTTTCTCTCTCTCTCTCTTTCTCTCTCTCTTGTTTTCTTTCTCTCCCTCTTGCTCTTTCTTTCTCTCTCTCTCTTGTTTTCTTTCTCTCTCTGAGCTTCGCGGCACACCTGACCATGTCTCATGGCACACTAGTGTGCCGCGGCACACTGGTTGAAAAACACTGCATTAGACTATAGTTAAAAAGCACCAATTTTTGTCCCTGAATTAAACAATGCAGGAAAAAGTAGATGCTATTGTTGTGCATACCCTACAAAATAAGTTGTTTGGAACAAGGGGAAATACTTAAAAATGCACAAAATTACCCAGCGACCAGTTAGGTCCCACAGAGTTGGCCTTCTCTGGGTCCCGTCGACTAAACAATGTCGTTTGGCGGGACCCAGGGGAAGAGCTTTCTCTGTGGCAGCCCCAACCCTCTGGAACCAACTCCCCCCAGAGATCAAAATTTCCCCACCCTCCTCGCCTTTCGTAAGCTCCTTAAAACCCACCTTTGTCGTCAGGCATGGGGGAACTGAGATATTCCCTTCCCGCTAGGCCTATACAATTTATGCATGGTATGCTTGTGTGTATGTTTGGTTTTTTAAATAAGGTTTTTTTTAATTATTTTAAATATTAGATTTGTTATATGTTGTTTTATTATTGTTGTTAGCCGCCCCGAGTCTGCGGAGAGGGGCAGCATACAAATCTAATAAATAGATAAATAAAATAAAATAAAGTAGCCATATTTTTCCTAGGCTTTTCCCAAATTTGGAAGCTGCTGCCAGCTACTTCTAACGCAAGCTGGAAAAAGACCTGGTTGCTTTGATTACTTGGAAAAATCTGAATCACATGCATTCTCTAACATTTCAAAACATTCCCCTGCCCCAAGGATTTCACCAACCAGATGGAACATTTGTCATTAGGACATGGGATCTGTGAAAATAGCAAGCTGAAGAAGGGACAGTAAGCAAATACAGTGTTCCCTCGATTTTCGCGGGTTTGAACTTTGCGAAATGTCTATACCACGGTTTTTCAAAAATATTAATTAAAAAATACTTCGCGGGTTTTTTCCCTATACCAGTTTTTCCCGCCCGATGACATAATATGTCATCGCCAAACTTTCGTCTGCCTTTAATAAATATTTTTTTTAATAAACTTTAAAAAATAAACATGGTGAGTAATAATCTAAATGGTTGCTAAGGGAATGGAAAATTGCAATTTAGGGGTTTAAAGTGTTACGGGAAGGCTTGTGATACTGTTCATAGCCAAAAATAGTGTATTTACTTCCGCATCTCTACTTCGCGGAAATTCAATTTTCGCGGGCAGTCTCGGAACGCATCCCCCGTGAAAATCGAGGGAACACTGTAAATACCTTTCTTTCATAAAATTATTGAAGACAAAAACCTCTAGAATCTTTTGTTGCCAAGCATATTATGTTGAGAGGTTTTAATGGCTTATCATTCAGTTCTCTGCAGATTTATTTAAAAGCAAGTTTCAGTTAACCACAAGTAAGAACAGCAAAGGAACGCCCATAACATTTTCAATTGCGTTAGAGCCTTAGTTACAATTATTATTGAAAAATGAATCAGATAAAAAGTATGTGTACAAATCACAGTATCAGGCATACCATCAAATTCATGCCTAGTGCTGCCTTCCCCCTTTTGCCTCCCACCCCCCAGTGCTGGTTTGCACACCCTCTGCTTCTGCTCCCGAGCCAACTAGTTTGTCTGCCTGCAAATGACACAATGAACAGAATAGAATGGAAATGTGTTGTCATTGTGGAATGTGTGCATGCACACACATACAAAAACACATTTATTTTGACATGATTTTGAGGTGTCTTTAGTGCTCTCTGAGCTTGCTTTTTTTCTTGAAGATGTTTCATTAACTAAACTAGGTAACATCATCACTGCTGATATAATGTTATTATTTATTTTACCGCTACCTATATTTTTTGAAAAAAGTCCAATTTGGATAATAAATTATAAAATTACTGGCAAAATGAAAACATAGCTGGCTGCATTAACAGGGACATCATATGGAGCAGATTGAATATTATTATTTAGTATGTTCAGAATAAGAAATACAGCTTTAATTCATTTTTTAATATTGAATATTTGTTGAATTTTTGCATGTGCATAAATGCAATTCATCAATTATTATATGTAATGTGATCCCCATATTCATTGGAGTTTGAAACTCCTGGTTCAAGTAGTATCATCTGATGGGAACTATGGGCTACTTTGTCAACAAGTTATGATGGTGCAATCTGGGTTGTTCTGGGAACTGCCTGAAACCCAGAGATTGCTGAACCTTGATTTGAATCTTTCCCAGAGAAGACAGCTAACAGTGAAATGTGACTACCATTAGCTATCCTCACCATCAATTGGGGGTGGGGGGGTGTTGGTTAGGGAAAATTGAAGGAATCAAGATGCCCTATATAAATAATCAAGAATCTGGATGAAGATAATCACTGCAAATACCTTAGCATCCTTCAAGCTTACAATATCAAGCATACTGAAATCAAGAAAAACATTAGAAGTGAATATCTCAAGAAGGTGAAGAAGATCAATGACTACTTCAGCTTCAATCACAGCAACACAAGAGCATGCAACAGATTCAAACTTAATATTAACCACTCCAAACTTGACTGTAAAAAATATGACTTCAGCAACCGAGTTGTCGAAGCATGGAACTCATTACCTGACTCAGTAGTGTCAACCCCTAATCCCCAACATTTCTCCCCTAGACTATCCACGATTGACCTCTCCAGGTTCCTTAGAGGTCAGTAAGGGGCGTGCATAAGTGCACCAGTGTGCCTTCCTTCCCCTGTCCAATTGTCTCTCCTTATCTCATTTATCTTTTCTTCCTTTCAAATTTGTTCATCTATACTTTGATATCTTTTCTTCTATTCGGTTCTTTAATTATATTACTACATATCTATTATCTTCAATGTGTATTATGTATTGGAATGAATGAATGAATGAATGAATGAATGAATGAATGAATGAATAAATAAATAAATAAATAAATAAATCTTGAAGTCCAAACTCAGTGAAGAAAATATCATCAAGGCCTGGGCAATTCCATTCATCAGATACACAGCTGGAATAATGGACTTGGTTCAAGTAGAAGTAAAAGCCTTTAACAGGAAGACCAGAAAAATAATTACAATGCATTATCACTTCATCCACTGTGGATGTTAAGAGACTCTTTTTACCAAGGAAAATAGGTGGGTGTCAAATGTTGCAAATACATCAGATGGTTGAAGAAGAAAAAGAGGATTGGAAGAATATCTGAGGGGTAGTGAAAAAGATGCAGTGAAGCTAGTACAGTGATCTCTCGATTAGCGCGGGGGTTACGTTCCAAGACCTCCCGCGCTAATCGATTTCCGCGTTATAGTGGTGCGGAAGTAAAAAACTCCATCTACGCATGCGCGCCATTTTTTTTCATGGCCGCACATGCGCAGATGGTGGAGTTTGCGTGTGGGCGGCGGGGAAGACCAAGGGAAGGTTCCTTCAGCCGCCCAACAGCTGATCTGCTCCGCAGCGCGGAAGCAGCGAGGAGCCAAAGATGGGGTAAAGGCAAAGGGGAAACCCCATCTTCGGCTCCTCGCTGCTGCCGCGCTGCGGAGCGGATCAGGTGTTGGGCGGCTGAAGGAACCTTCCCTTGGTCTTCCCGCCGCCCAGGCAAAGGGGAAACCCCAAGATCGCTTGCCGCTTGCCGCTTGCCGTATTGCAGCTTGGAGCCTTGCTTCGCCTCCTTCGCTGCAATACGGCAAGCGGCAAGCGATCTTGGGGTTTCCCCTTTGCCTGGGCGGCGCTGGGGCCATGCGGAGCCGCTCATCTAGGGGGGCGTGGACCGGCAAGGTGCTCTCCGCTCTCTCTCTTTCTCTCCCTGTTACCGGTGTGGTATAAGAGAGAGAAAGAAAGAGAAAGGAGGGCGACTTGCCAGTCCACGCCCCCCTGGATGAGCGGCCCCGCATGGCCCCAGCGCCGGACTCCGCCGTTGCCTCCGCCCTTGTTCGGCTCTGCAGCTGAGAGGCCACGTCCACCCCCTCCTCGGTGTCCCCGGCACCCAGCGTCCCCACGCCGCCTCCACCTCCCGGTAATGCGCCCGACCTCTGCCTCTCTCTTTCTCTCTCATATACCACGCCGGCAACAGGGAGAGAAAGAGAGAGAGAACTAGCGCGGACTTATAGAAACATAGAAACATAGAAGACTGATTATTATTTTGATTATTTTATTATTAATTATTTTTTAATTAATATTTTTTGAAAAACCGCGTTGCAGCGTTTCGCGCTAATCGAGACCGTGCTAATCGAGGGATCACTGTATACCAGGAATGCTTATTGGAGAGACCAAACAGGCCTACAGGAAAGACTAAATAAAAAAGAGAAAAATGGCATGGGAAGACAAAGCATTACTTGGCCAATACATTAAAAAATATATCAAGGAAAACAGATAATAACAAACCCTGCGGTGGGTAACAACAGTAAAAGGTGGAGAAAGAGGCAGAGATACTAATTCTAGATGCAATAAGACCAAGCCTTAAGAATAAATGCACACAAAGCCAGAATTGGGAAGACAGCAACAGACAGCAAGGGCTGCCTCTGCAAAGAAGCTGAAGAAATCACCTGGGTAGCTCTGCAGGTAGCCCTGCAGGAAGATTGCACAGACTGACTACAAACAGTGGCATGACAAAGTAGTGTCAGTGATACAATGGAAGATCTGTAAGAAATACCATTTGCTTGCCAGCAAGAAATGGTGGGAATGTAAAATAGAGAAAGCAGTAGAAAATGAAAGCATTAAAATGCTCGGGGCATTAGAATTCAAACAGAAAGACCCTTGCCATATAACATCCCAGACTTAACTATTGTTGATAAGGAAGACAAAAGTGGACAAGACAATACCTGGAGACAGCAGAAGAGAAGATAAAGAACTGGAGAAGATAACAAAATGCAAATAGAATTATTAGCAATAGCAATAGCATTTAGACATATATACTGCTTTATAGTGCTTTACAACCCTCTCTAAGCAGTTTACAGAATCAGCATATTACCCCCAACAACTGGAGCACCTTCAGTTTTGATAAATTCACCATCAGTCAAATTGCAAAAGGCAGCTTTACTAGGAACCGCTTACATCTTGTGATACCAACAAACATCAACATCTGCCTACTCCAATCCTTGGGGAGGGCTTAGTAAGCGGACAAAAGTGCCAAATCCAGTATGAACATCTTGCTAACTATGCAACAAACCAAAATAAAAACACAATTTTTGATTGGCCAATAACATCTTTTATACAAGCATCTGAAAGAAAATATAGGACCTATTTCTCAAGCCTACATATAGTTAGGCAAGTACGTCAATGGGATTCGTTGTCAAATAATGAACGTAGCTTTCCCATTCTAATTATAGAAGCAGCTGGCAAAGTTTTCTTCCTACTTAAAGAAAAGTTAAACAAAAATTACAGGCATTGAGTGGGATGTAATTGATGAAGCAGAGTAGCAACTTATTAGAATATATATTTATTTTTGGCTATTCTGCAGATGTGGTTTCATTAAAGGTAGGATTCCAGACTGTCTTAGTTCTCATACTGAATACACAACTACTCTAATATAGATAGCAAACCCTAGATAGCAGATAGCAGATCCAATTCCCACAGGAAGATGAGGCGGTGTGCTATTAACTGAACCTATTTACCACAGTTGGGGTCTTTAGGATAATTCTCATATGATAAATGAATGGCCCACAATGATCACATCCATGAGTGAGCAACATTCTACAATAAAGGGGGGGAAACTGCCAACATTCTATCAGAATGACATAGTTTATACTGTTGTTTTTAATAAACACGTATTTGTGAGCATGTTTAGATTTCAGATAGCTAATAACAAAAAAAGGTTGGAGTGCAAAGGCTCCTTCATCTTTAAAGGTTCTGCGGAAAGAAGAATTTTATTTTATTTTATTTATTTTAATTTTTATATGTATGTATGTATTTATTTATTTATTTATTTATTTATTTATTTTGTCCAATACATAACAAACAATGAAGAGAATAAACATGTAGTAATATATATCAAGAAAAGGATAGAAGAAAAGATATAAGAATAAAATACGTCAATGAAGAATGGAGGAAAAGATATATTAATGAAAGAAAAGATATATGAGATATAGGAGAGACAATTGGACAGGGGACGGAAGGCACACTAGTGCACTTATGCACACCCCTTACTGACCCCTTAGGAACCTGGAGATGTCAATTGTGGATAGTCTAGGGGGAAAATGTTGGGTAGATGCAACTTGTAGTTGCCTTGCATAAACAAGATTCTGGGTTGAGTCGCTGCCTTTGAGTTAATTGTTATTTCTCTGCCCTATCTACCATGTTGGACTGTTGCAAGAAAAATGGGATGGTATGCTGGATACTCCCTTTGAGCTTATGAAGAAAAGATATAACTTGTTTAACTAACCACTATAATGGATCCTGGTAGTCCAATAATATACATTAATTCATGGAGCCGAAGAGAGTTATTTCAAGACATGTATGCTAGGGACTGAATATTTTGGGTACAGTTCCATTCAAATTTAGGGTTAATACTAAGTTTCTCCATTGTTATACCTTTCATAGAATGATAGGGTTGGGAAGGGATCTTGGATGCCTCCTAGTCCAACCATTGCTTGAGCAGAACATGTATCATTTTTGGACAATTGGTTGTCTAATGTCTTTTTGAAAACTTCTAGCCATAGAACACCCACAATTTCAGGTGGAAAGCCATTCCATGATTAATTGTTCTCACTGTCATGATTTTTTTCCTTAGTTCCAGATTAGATGTCTCTTTAATTATTTTCTACCTGTTATTTCTTGTCTTGCCCTCAGGTGCTTTAGAGAATAAGTTGACACCCTCCTTCTTCTCTGTGTTATCCCCTTATATTAAAAGTACTAAAAGACAGCTATCATATCAGCCATAGTCCTTTACCTTGTTATATTAGACATATCTAGTTCCTTTAGCCATGCATCATATGATTTGGCTTCCAGACCCCTTATTATCTTAGTTGTTCTTCTCTGCTGTCTTTTCTAAGGTCTCAACATCTTGCAAATGAAGATAAATATAAATATCCCAGGATAATGTTGCAGGATACTGTTGTGTTTGGGCCTGGGCCAGCTGTTGCCCCCACAGATGGGGGAGACGCGGCACACAGTGACTGTGAAAGCCTGGCTGACAGACAGGATGATGCAGCTGACAGCCAGGAAGATGTAGCCAGCAGTCAGGAAGATGGGGCAGAGAGCCAGGACGAATTGGCAGACAGTTCAGGGGAAGGGGCTGGCAATTCGTCAGACAGTCTATCTTCTCTCAGCTCGTCTGCAGGACAATACATCAATTTACGCAGCCGTAGGGCCTTACAAAGAAGGGGTCGCTTTAAGAAGTAGGAGAAACAAACCTGGGCTTGGTGTGGTTCCCTTAATGAGGGCTAAACAGCATAAAAAGGGATGGGGCCAAGGCAAACTGTGGCTGATTATCTGGGTGGTTTGTGGTTTGTGGTTTGTTCCTGCTCTGAAGTTCCTGCTCTGAAGTTCCTGCTCGTGGATTGTACTTCAGTGTTGGGGGAGTTGAACGCTCTGGGACAAGCTGCTGCTTTTGTGCTGTGAATATTCAGAGACTCTTGAACTATTTCTGCTCTGTGACTTTTGTATGGGTTGGCTTTTCACTGAACTTTGTAGCTGATTGAATTTTGCAACGAATCCTCTTGGTTTCTCCTGAAAGTAAGGACCATTTGCTTTAGTCTTTTTTCTTTTCTGTTTAAATACAAGTTTGCTGATTAACTATCCACGTGTGTGTTTGACCTTCTTTACTGGACCATTAATCATTGCTTGAGGCCGGTCAGGCAGAACAGGATACAATCTGTGTCAGTCATCGGGACCAAAAGTTTATTCTTCCAAGCATTCAGGCTTGTGCTGAGAGAGAGAGGTTCAGAGAGAAATTCCCTGATGATGGGCTTGAATGTGAACCAGAAAGGTTGGAAGAATAAAGGTTTGGTCCCAGTAACTGACTCAGAGGGGATCCTCAGCATCTTTTTTTATATTGTGATTATTTGAACTGAAGACAGTATTCCAAGTGTGGCTTCACTAGTGCAGTATAAAGCACTAGCGCTATCATTTCTAGTGATCTTGATACGATCTCTTTGTCGATGCAGTCTAGGCTTTTTGCTTTTGAGACATATTCATTAGAGATTGCTATTGCAGATTAAAAAATGAGAATGCTTATGTGTCCCAAGAGGAGCAGAAATTAACTGATATAAGCTTCCGCAGACCACAGTTGTACTCTAAACAGCAGCATAGAACAAACCTTTCCACAGTCTAAATTAAAATGCTCCCACTGAACTCAAAACAGATTATATCACACATCTCCTCCAAATCTGCCTAGAGAAATAAAATTTTGACTAACTTTGTAGCCAGTTACACCTCATCCACACTATCATACAAATTCCTCCCAAAGAGCTCATATTTCAGGAAATTATTATTACTCTTGCTTTATACCTTTGGCATTTAAAAGCATTCAGTGATGGGAACCATGCCTAAAGAAGCATTGAATTCAGAATAAAAGCAAAGCACTTTGTTATGATTTGTTTCATTACAGTTTATTTTAGATTTATAGTTTTTATATAGAGTAGTGTAGCTGTTACTTATAAACTCTTCTAAGAAGCTTAATTGTAATGTTTTAAAAATTCATTAAAAAGTCAAATATCTATAAGCAAAAAGAAATATTAATTTTCTCACATTCTATGAGAATCTTTGCATATTACATAAGATTCAAAGCTTCATTTTTCAAATTGATAATTATCATGGTAATGTTCCTCATACATCAGCTGCCCCCATCCTTTAGGGAACAAAGGACTAGCTCCATGGAGAGAGGCTTTTTCATGGACCAGAAGGGGTGTGGTTTCAGATACTGCCTGCATCCCGCGGATGGGGCTTAGCTTGTTCGCACATCCTGGTTTCTGGCATGCCACGGCCCGATGCCAGTCCATGGACTGGAGATTGGAGACTCTTGTCATGCCTCATTTAAAATATCACTTAAAATTTCACTGCTCCTCCTGTTTTCTTTTTCCCAATGTAATACAGTATTTGGGAACTGAATATTGGTGAAATACAGTGATCCCCCGATTATCGCGAGGGTTCCGTTCCAAGACCCCTCGCGATAATCGATTTTTTGGGATGTAGTGGTGCGGAAGTAAAAACACCATCTGCGCATGCGTGCCCCTTTTTCCATGGCCGCGCATGCGCAGATGGTGTTTTTACTTCCGCACCTGGGAAGACCCAGCAGCTGAGGAGCCGTCTGCCTGCCCGCTTGTCCGCCGCTTTTCAGTTTGTCCGCCGCTTGTCCGCTTGTCCGGCCGCCGCTTTTCCGGCCGCCGCTTGTCCGCCGCTTTTCCGCTTGTCCGGCCGCCGCTTTTCTTGTCCGCCCGCCGCTTGTCCACCACTTGTCCGGCCGCCGCTTGTCCGCCGCTCTGGGAGTTGAAGACCCAGGGAAGGTTCCTTCGGCCGCCCACCAGCTGATCTGCTCAGCAGCGCAGTAGCAGCGAGGAGCCGAAGATGGGGTTTCCCCGTTGCCCACGCAAAGGGGAAACCCCATCTTCGGCTCCTCGCTGCTACTGCGCTGCCGAGCAGATCAGCTGGTGGGCGGCCGAAGGAACCTTCCCTGGGTGCCGCCCGCCGCTCGAGAGCAAGAGGGGGAGAGATAGAGAAAGAGAGAGAAGGAAAGAAAGAGATGAGAGAGGGAGGAAGAGAGTGTGAGAGAGGAAGAAGCAAGATAGAGAAAGAGAGAGAGAAAGAAAGATGAGAAAGGAAGGGAGTGACGTCATCGGGTGGAAAAATCGCGATATAGCGTTTCGCAAAGATCGAGATCGCCAAACTCGGGGGATCACTGTAATGCTTATTTCTTCATTATTTAATAGTCTCCAATGCACCTCAATACATTTATAATATTATCTACAATGTAAGCAACTCATATTCTATGTGTTACAATATCCATCTCTGGTATAACTAGTTTGCTATCAGCACCTGGAATAAATTTATTATTTATCCATAACTCTCAAGACACCATGATGAACTGGATGATACTGATAAAGCAATTCTTAAAAAAAACATAAACTGAGATAGTCTCCTCCTTCCAATTACTTTTGAACAATCTATATCTAACTCAATTCAAGAAAACAACTCAAACTATATTTCTATGGTCTTTATGACCCATAAAAACAAGCTTGAGTTCCTTCCTCTCTCTCCTAATGAATAATTTTTATAGCTGTTATCATGCCTTTTTTTCATCTGTGTCAGGATAAGCATAACTAAGGGAAACTAGATAGATAGATGTTAGAGAGAAGAGCATTGGGTACAATGTACCTTCTACTTTCTGGAAACCCACCACTATTATTATCTCTGCACATGCTCCTTTTTCATGCAGAGCAAAAAGAGGAGCACTCTCTCTCTCTTTTACATGGGCTCTTCTTTCATGTGAAAAAAAAAGCAAATCCCTGGACCTCCTTCTGTTATTTTAATAAAAATATTTTTAAATAGTTTCTCCTTGCAAAAAAAAAAATCCCTAAAGTTAATCACAAGTTCAACACCAGCAGTTAGTGTGGTTTCAGCTGTTTTCTGTATTATATGCAGCTCTTTTATTCTAGCATGTCCCTATAACCTTGGCAAACTGAGTGAGAAGGAATTTTGTTAACAAGTGTTACATGGGAATTCTTGAGTTCCTTTGCTATCTCTCTCTCCGTGCACCTTTGAAATAGAAAGCAGTCCTGCTTAAATAAGGTTAGCAACCTGTCGGAATTCCCTGTATCAGATTTCCAATGAAAGCTATGGCAATTTTCCAGGCCTGTCGCGGTGTAAATCACCTCGGTGGTTTTCAGAATAGGTTTTGGCCAGTACAGTACAGACTATTAGCAAAGTCATCCTCTGACTACTGTAACAGATTAGATAATTGGTATTTAGTATGGCTAACATTTAGGTATCATAAATGTTGCTCCCTGATTGGTGGAAATTAGCACTATATTCACAAACATTTGAGAAGAGTTACATTTAGGTTGTAGCGGGATATCAGTTTGTGATTATGATCATCTTAAGGTGTTCTTTAGTTCTTTCCCTCATATTATTAAGAACATTATTGCATTACTTTTTTAAAATAACAACAAACTACATTTGCATAATGTAGTTTATTAATGCTTAGTAAAAAGTCTGGGCCAAGGTGTAACAATAACCGGAGCGTCCATGTACAAATTTTGAAACTTTCATGATAGGATCCCTGCATTCAGCACCTAAATATAATGCTGAAACACGATATACAAATATATCTACGTTCAGCAATGGGGAAATTGTAAAAAAAGGAGTGGCAGAACCTGAGGTGGAAGTAAAAGAGAGATCAACCTAGAATCTCTACACGGCCACAAGCAAACTAAATCCAACCTCCTTGAATTCGGCTGACTCTTATCTAACCTCAAACAGGTGCTAACCATTAGTTGAAAGGATTCCTGTGAATAGGCATGATCAGCAATACACCCATTCAATTGGAACTTTATGGGTGAAGCTTATATTTTACGACTGACAGAAACAGCAGAGAGTTGGACTAGAAAACCTCCGAGATCCCTTCCAACCTCATGATTTAATGGAACAATCTATAAAAGACCATTTGTTGAAATTACAGCACACGAGAAGAGGGGGTTTACCTTTTCTTTACCATTGCTATCCTCAAAATATGTCCTCCCCCAAATGTTATCAGCCCCCAGGAGAGAAATCCTTTGTCATTAGTATCTGCTTTCCCATTAATTTTAAGCAACACGGAGATTATGGCTGCTAATTATTTGCTAGGGTAAGCAGCCATGAGTATTCCAAACACTACTGAACCAGTGTTTGGAATCTAGCTTCCCTAGAAACCGTGGCCAATAGAAGACGATAGAGATTGCCATTTGGTAAACAGCTGCAGTGCCACAGGTTGCCTCTCCATGATTTACAATAATACCTAATAGGTCCCTGACACCTGGCTCACACTTTCCTCCCTTCCCGCAATTCATTACATGCATTTAAATTACTACAAAATGAGCCAAAGATGCACATCATTACAAAACTGGATACTCAGATTAAAAAAAACCCAAACCTTTACATTTAAAATGTCAAACCTGCTTGTTTTTAATAGGTTTGTTAATATAGTACAAGATTATTTCATGTCTGTGTGAACTCAATGGTAACAGCTTTTCCCCCCCTACTGCTGACATGACCAGTTTATAATGAACACAAAGCCTTTATCCTATGAATGTGGGTCTAAATATTACTTATTCCTGTAGCAAGCTACTTTCATAGGGAACCTTAGATACCATATCCTGGTATGACTGGATAACCAAATAATGTACATGAAAAGTTGCAATATATATTATATTGGGCAAAATATTTAGAAAGAAATATTTAAATATAGAAAAAATGTGTGCAATTGAAAGAAACTCATGTGTAAACTGGCTCTTAAGACAATATGAGATATTTTTATTTTTTGAAAATCCACTGTTTTTTCTAAAAAAGGATGTCACAGATATAACTATTTGCAGATTACAGAATTAATGCACAACTTATAGCCACTTTGTAGATGGCTGCTTGCTTGCACCTCCAATGCAGTGCATGTATTATTAGACAGAAGAAACTGGGGAACAATTGTATCTACCCCAATTTTTCAATATATAAATGAAAGCATCCTGGTATTTGCTTCAAGAATTGCACATATTCCAGAAGGTATAGTGTTCAAACAAGAAACACACAGTGCATTTTCTGCTGCATCCCCAGGGCAAGATAGCTTAATGAACACAATTCCTGTCAGGTGATAAATCAGATGCCCTTTATCTTGGGTGTCACAGCTGCATACACTGCCATACTGACAGCAACAGCAACTGTAACCAACATTTTTATTGACAAGTGATAAATCAGGTGCCCTTTAACTCATATGTATCAGTTGCAAATTTAGTTAATTAGAAATTCATGCTCACTTCTTTTTATGTATTATTTCCCAGAAGATTTACCATGGCCTGTCATATTTGACTACTCCCCGGGATTAAGGCTCTTGGATGTTTAGCAAGTGCAGCCATAACAGAGTAGGGCACTTCAGCAGAGAGCACTAAGCCCTTGAGTATGTGCAATTTGGAGGAACTATTCCAAGAAGAGGATCAGCCGCCCTTCTGTTGTAGGTGAGATTTACTGAAATAATTCACTACTACGTTGATAGAGATGAGTAGTACCACTGCAAACAAACAATGCACAGGGGTTAGTGTTGCATCTGCAAGATAGAGAAGCTCTATTTGGTATGAGGATAAATTAAATTCAAAGAAAAGTTCTTCATGTACTTTACATTATTTTAAAATAAAAAAGACCATTTGAAACTACAGTGGTACCTCTACTTACGAACTTAATTCGTTCCGTGACCAGGTTTTTAAGTAGAAAAGTTTGTAAGAAGCAGCAATTATTCCCATAGGAATCAATGAAAAAGCAAATAATGTGTGTGATTGGGGAAACCACAGGGAGGGTGGAGGCCTTGTTTCCTCCCAGGAGATTCCTATAGAGGCCCCATGGAGGCTTTTCCACACCTTTCCTGGCCCTGTTTCTTCCCAGGAGATTCCTACAGAGGCCCTACGGAAGCTTCTCCTCGCCTTTTCCAGCCCTGTTTCCTCCCAGGAAATTCCTGGAGAGGCCCCACAGAGGCTTCACCCCACCTTTTCCGGCCCTGTTTCCTCCCAGGAGATTCCTAGAGAGGCCCCACGGAGGCTTCTCCCTACCTTTTCCAGCCCTGTTTCCTCCCAGGAGATTCCTAGAGAGGCCTCACGGAGGCTTCTCCCTGCCTTTTCCGGTTACAGTTTCGGAGACTCGGGTTTATAAGTGGAAAATGGTTCTTGAGAAGAGGCAAAAAAATCTTGAAAACCCGGTTCTTATCTAGAAAAGTTCGTAAGTAGAGGCGTTCTTAGGTGGAGGTACCACTGTACTTGAAAATATTTCAAAGCATGAATGACCCAAATCTCCCACAACTGTTATCAGAATTGTATAGTTAAATAAATACTTAGATGGAGACTAATAATGCTATGATTATATTTTAAAATAATGGAATTTAAATATAAATGAAATTAAGTCAAATATAGTTTTTGTCTTCATTCCCCATGATATTTTTTAGAATGTAGACTCTGATCAAATTTAGTTTGTGGTCCAAAAGAAGTTGCATGCCTCTTGATTACTTAAGATTAGAAATAGTGGTGAATATCTGTAACTCCGGTGTAGGGTTACAGAAAATACGACTCGACTGCAGAAAATACGACTTCAGCAACAGATTGATCAGTGCCTGAAATGCACTGTCTGAC
Source organism: Erythrolamprus reginae (assembly GCF_031021105.1). Classification (NCBI taxonomy): domain Eukaryota; kingdom Metazoa; phylum Chordata; class Lepidosauria; order Squamata; family Dipsadidae; genus Erythrolamprus; species Erythrolamprus reginae. Next base: position 40,665,925 of record NC_091952.1, read on the forward strand.
TGTGGTTTCTTCCCCAAACCCCAAAAACTTTAACCTTAGACTGCATGCAGTCGACCTCACTCCATTCCTAAGAGGTCTGTAAGGGGCATACATAAGCGTACCAGCGTGCCTACCATCCCTGTCTCACTGTCCTATTGTCCAAATTTGCCTGTACCTACTTTGATTATGTTTATGTTTATACCAATACCTACTGTCTTGTACATGTTTTTGACAAACAAACAAAAAAATAAATAAATAAGTAAGTAAGTAAGGATGAGGGTGAAGGCTTGTTCTCTGAGCTTGTGGGTTGGTTTCCAAAGGTTTCGTTGACAGGCTAGTTAACATCTTCAGCAGAGGTTAGGGGACATTTAAGCTTAATTAAGGGTTAGGGTCAGAGTTACACCGCTAATTTTTTAAAACTATTTGAGAGTAAACTATATTGAACTCACTGAGACATTAGATAAACTTCCATAGAAATTTTCTAAGATACATAATGAAGTCAACTATCCCTGCTCATTCTTATGAATAAAATTGCCTCTATGTTACCAGATGCTGCATTATATCAAATATTGTGGCTGTGCAGTAGCTTGGATTAGAGAGCATAAAGTGCTTCACAGCGTGCAGGTGTAGGGATGCAGCAGTTATCTATAAACCCCTTAAAGTAGGGGTCTCCAACCTTGGCAACTTTAAGACTTCAACTCCCAGAATTCCTCAGAATTCCTTTGCTGGCTGAGGGAATTCTGGGAGTTGAAGTCCACAAGTTTTAAAATTGCCAAGGTTGGAGACCCCTGCCTTAAAGCTGCTGCATCTTTTTTAAAATCGTGAAGTTATGTTGGAAAAAGCAAAGAAATGTTGATTTAAAGGATATGCAGACAAAGACAGATGCTATATTCATGGCTTCAGAACAAAATCAGGGCAATATTTCCAAGAGAGGGACCACATTTTCAGGAAACTGACATCATTTTTTTAAAAAATGTAAATATTTAAAATGCCAACATTTTCACTAGTATTTCCTGCCCTAAATGTTATTTTTAATTAGAATATCTTGCAACAGCAACAAAAATTGCTGTCTCTTGTGATATATATTACATATGTCCGAATAGAATAGAATAGAATAGAATAACAGAGTTGGAAGGGACCTTGGAGTTCTTCTAATCCAACTGCCTGCTTAGGCAGGAAACCTTACACCACTTCAGACAAATGGATAGCCAACAAATGATAGTCACATGGTACTCACATGAGACACAGAACGCAGGCAGAAATATACACAGGCCTATTATTTTACATCTACCTTTAATTTTATATATTTAATGTTTTCACAATATAAGAATCTTCCTCTGTATACATATCATTTCAGCTATACAGTACTTTCATTTGAAACAACCACCATTACAAAACTTACTCTTATTTCTCTTCCCCGGTACATTTCAACAATTTTTCCCCCAACATCAGTTGTTTTGTTTCCATGATGGTAGAAATCAATTGTCAGCAGCTTCAATTGATTGGTAACCGTTTTTTGTTCTGATTGCAACATGGGCTGATTTAGGGGTTTTCCACCAGTCAAAAGCATAATCCCTTTTCCTAAAACAGATGTCAAACAACAGTATGTCCTCACAACAGGTCAGAGCTGTAGATCTCAATGCTATAAATGTCACCAAAATTAACTGGAAATTCTAACAGGTCAGTCAATGAGTTTTACAATGTGCAGAGGGCAAAATCAAGCTGTCTAGCACTCATGATTAACGACACCAAAAATTACCCTGTACATAGACTTCTGCAGTTAAATTGGAGAAAAAAAACCAAGCCTTCAGTGAATCACAAATATGACACAGATGTCATATCTTCCCCTGGGAAAACCAGTCAGATCTTGAAGGTTTTAATACATTGTAATTGTAAAAATATTGTGAAAACTGCAGATAGTGGAACAAGAGAGAAAGATCTATCAGAAAGAGGCCACAATGACAAAGTTCTAGCAAAAAAGATCAAATTATACTGTATTCGTTTCTTCAATGCTATCATCATTCCCTCAAATACTAATCATGGATAAAAAAAGAAACCAAATACAGTAAATTGAAACAAAAGGGAGATACCAACATCTTCTGCTACTTTCAGGTCAAACTTTCCAGTAGCCCGAACATAGCTTTCTTAATTGCACACTAAAAATTGAGTGCCAAGTGAAGTAGAAAGTCCCTTGCATGAGGTTGAAATGACAACTTAATGTTCTTCAGATATTTTAAATATAAATCTTATCAATTCTCATTGGCAGAGGTAAAAAGAAAGATACTGTGGGGAATGCACTCAAATTAGAGAGCAACAAATTGCCTGAGAGAAGAACACTCCTCTTAGGTTTTCTAATATTTTAATGTATGTCCCACCCATTATTTCAGTACTGTAGTGAATTCTATAAACCAAATGTTAATATAATAAAGCTTGCTTCATGCTTTATATGAACGCTCAGAGAACACACATAATTAAATACCTCAACACAAGATATACTGGAAAAAAATAAAATCTCACCCAAAATGGGCAAAACAATATTTTCTAAACTCACAATACGGAGGAGTAATAGGAAAGTAATGGCATGGAAACAAAATAAGTCCAACTTATAAGCAGAAAATTGTCTTAATATCACATCCACTAAATTTTGATTAGCTTCAGTATATAAGATATGGTTTGCTATAATCATCAGGATCCTTTTAAGCTATATAAAGACAGCTCAGGTTCTGAGGGAAGATTCCCTATGCACTTAGGAAGTTGATCTGCAGTCTGATTTGTTGCGCATTTTCATGACTCTCTAAGACTGTGATGGCAAACCTATGGCACGCGTGCCACAGGCGGCATGCGGAACCATATCTGAGGGCATGCGAGGTGTTGCCCTGGGTCAGCTCCAGTATGCACGCATGCACTAGCCAGCTGATTTTTGGCCTTGGGGAAGGCTGTTTTTGCCCTCCCCAGTTCATTTTTCCAAACTTCCAGTTTGTCCTTAGGCTTCCTTGAAACACTCTGGAGGCTTTAAGGAAGGCTGAGGGTGAAAAACAGCCCAATGAGAGGGTACATGCATGAGGATACATACATGTGCAGTGTGGCATGCATGCAGAGGTTGTGTGCTGGCACCCACGTGCATGCGCGCACTCCCATTTTTGGCACACAAGGAGAAACGGGTTTTCCATCACTGTTCTAGGAGGAGATATTTCTAAAAGCTTCCACCAGGGAGAAGCTAAACTGAAGGCATTATTATGGGGGGTGGGGGGGGGTGGGGGGGGGGAGACTTAAGAGATCTGCCAGCTTTCCCCAATCTGGCATTTTCTAGACGTATTTGGTCTGCAACTTCAATACATAATTCCCAGGCAATTTAAAACATCTGAAGAAGGAAACTTGCTTAAGACAAAGTACATTTTCTCTTGGGGCAATGTCACCATATAAACAGTCCTATAACACAGTTTAGTTGTAGTTTGTATAGACAGATAATCTTTCTGCTTATTTATCCAGACAAAAATAGTATATGGTTTTTTCCTAATAGCAAGCAATTACAAAAGCTCATCTAAACAACGTTTAGTTCATAAATTGTGGAATCCTTGATGCTCTCTGAGCTTAGTTTTTTTGCTTGCAGATGTTTGGTTACCTGATGAGATGATGTCATAAGTGGACTAGTAGATCTGCAAAGTCCTCAATAAGCTTGTTATTCTATATTTTCGGTTCTATGTTCTTTGTTATCTAGCTATGTAATGAAATATCTGCCATCAAAACAAGCTCAGAGAACACCAAGAACTCCACACGCTCTGAGCCTCATATGTTTTATTCTATTAAGATTAATCAAATGGGAAAAAAATTGTATCCACAACCTATGGTATAAAAATGGTGTCATCTCTTAATTATCTTTTATCCACATGCTATTCAACCACAGAAGATGAAATAAATATAAAAATTGCTATCCCAGATAATTAACCATGGGCTCACTAAAACGTTCTCTGTCAAGAATTGGTCGTAATCATGCCAGATATGATATTAAACAATAGCACCATATTGTACTTTTCTGGAAAATGCACTTTGGGGTGATTTCCAAAAGCAATAAAACACTTCAGGTACATTATTTTGGATATGCATTAGGAACCACAGCCAATGATAAACACATCACCTATTTTCACTGCATGTTCAAATGCCAGGATCCCATTTCCATGCTTACTTTGTAGCAAATGCAAATCCAATACAGAAAGTCCCATGGTGCTATATTAATCAAACTAAAGGTTTTGTCTAAACTGCAGTTTGCAATGGAATTGTAATAACTTGACACAAGTCTTTTCTCTTTATCACAGAATCCTGCCTCCGTTGGCCTCCAGTCTGGATTTAAATAGTCTTCTGTCATCACTTCCTGTGCTGAAATAAAACATTTTCCCTTTTTCTGCTTAACCAACACTTTTCTGCTACAGCTTCAAACTGCATTGTATGACCAGAAATAGGTCCTGGACATTTGGAGTCGGTTTATACAGTATATGCCACTTCATCTTTATCAACTGCCTCCATAGCTGCCATTTATCCTCGGATGCATTGTTTCAGAGTTCTGAAAATATCCTATCCTTAAAATGCCAAACATACCAGGAAAAAAAAGAATTTACCATTCTTTCATACCATCAAAAAGTACAGTTGAAAAATATTCTGTATTCCTACTTGAGCAGGGAGTTGGATTAGAAGACATCCAAGATCCCTTCCAACTCTGTTATTCTGTTTTATCTTTCAAAATAATTATGTTGTCAAAAAGAAAATTTGGGTTTTGGAAAAGTCTTATATCTGTCATCCATGAATAATTGGATTATAGCCCAGGTAATGTGTTTTTCCCCCCCATGTCTTACAATAACATGACAAGGAACAGAGAAAACAACATTCAGAAATTGCAAACAATAACAATTTCCAAAGAAATGCCACAATGGAAATTATGGACAATGTAATCCATCATATTGTTATAAGAGATCCTGTACAGGCAAGATACAAATTGATGATATGGATAAATATTACGAACACTGTTCTGGTTTCTGATAGAATTTTAACTATTACAAATAACTTTTACTAAATGCAATACAGTGGTACCTCAAGATACGAACCCCTCGTCTTACGAACAACTCGTGATACGAACCCGGGGTTCAGAAAAATTTTGCCTCGTCTTACGAACTTTTTTCGAGTGACGAACCGGCGTTCGGAGACTGCTGGGAAGCCGCGCGGCTGTTTTAAAAAGTGACAGCCGGGCGGCAGGGCTTCCCAGAAGCATCCCGAACGCCAGTTCGTAACTCGAACAAAGTTCGTAAGAAGAGGCAAAAATTTTCTGAACCCCGAGTTCGGTTCGGGAGGTTGCTGGGAAGCCCCCCAGCCCGGCTGTCACCTTTTAAAACAGCCGCGCCGCTTCCCAGCTGTCTCCCGAAGCCGAACGCGGAAGTTCGGCTTTGGCGTTTGGCTTCAGGAGACAGCTGGGAAGCGGCGCGGCTCTTTTAAAAGGTCGCAGCCGGCCTGGGGGGCTTCCCAGCACTCCCCGAACCCCGAACCTGGGTTCGGGGGGGTGCTGGGAAGCCCCCCAGGCCGGCTGTCACCTTTTAAAACAGCCGCACGGCTTCCCAGCAGTCGCCGAAAGCCGTTTTTTTGCGGGGGTTTTTTTGGTTGCACGGATTAATTGACTTTACATTGTTTCCTATGGGAAACAATGTTTCGTCTTACGAACCTTTCGTCTTACGAACCTCCTCCTTGCACCAATTAAGTTCGTATCATGAGGTATTACTGTATTTCATAAACAAAGAAACTCCATCTTTATTCTCTTCCTTCCGTATTCAAAATACACTTCATACTAGCACATTTCTTGTTCTCCCATTATCTCTCCTAATTACATTCCTTTTACATTCCTCCCAGCCTTCTCCATTCACCAAGATTTATGTACTCACAGCATGATTCAAAAACAGCAGAAATGACTAGAAAATAACACAGAATGAGTTTGCTGGCTTGGGAGCTGAACAGGAACACCTTCCATTTTTGTTCTACAACATTGAAACTCCACCCTTCTTCTCCACTGACCCCCTGATGTACCAAATACATCACTCCAGTATTTAACCCATTCCTCTCCTTAATATCTTCTTCCAAACACTTGTTCCTTACGTTTTTGGACCCTTCTGAATTTAGGATCGATCCAGCGAACGTCTGATTCTTCCTCGCTAGATTCTGGACTCATAGCAACATCCTGTGGCTGGCCTCCCACCTGTTCTACTACCTGTAACCCTGGGCCCACCACTAATTCATAAACACTATCTGTATCAGAGTCCTCAAGTTCTTCATCATCCTCCAACTGACCAGGAGTATGTACAACAAACACAATGTTTTGTGTGCTGGGAAGTAAGTATGGTTCTTCAAACCATGAGAAAACTGTCAGAATTAACCTTTTCCAAACTGCAGTTGCACCTACAGTATCTTTGAATTGTATGGGATCTCCATACTAACTGAAAACTCTGAATTGCATTCAGAAAGCACTAGATTGAGAAATATGAAATATGAGACCAAATCCCAAGCACATATTTTATTCAGAACAAACTTTTATAGCCACAATCTGCAATAGTAGATCTAAGACAACCAATGAAGCATTCACCATACAATCTTATCAAGTATAAACCTGTACTAAGCAATTGCACTGCATTTATTAGAATTTATTCCAAGGAAAGCCTACTGTGTTTCCCCAAATATAAGACAGGCCTTAGATTATTTTGAACCCCAATATATGGCCTTGGCCATATAATCAGGGCGAGTGCTTATTAATTTGGGGGTGCAGTAGATGGCAAGTGAGGATTGTAGAGCAGGATTCTGCAAGGCTTGTTGTGCTGTTGCATGCATGAACTACAAGCTTCATCATGCAGCACAGCTGGGCTCCTACTGTTTGTGCATGCAACGACACAAGCCTTGCAGAGTCCTGCTCCACAAGGCAGCGGCGGTGGCGTGACGAGTCTCATAGAGACTAATTTCTGGCAGGTGGAACGTGCTTGGCTTTGAGATTGCATCCTCCCAGACACTTGTAGCTCCGGCACCCATTGTAAAAGAAAACTACGCGCAAGTTCAATCAAACTTCTCAAACTCGTAAGAAGTTATCTTTTACAATGGGCTTCTCTGGATACAACACAAAGGAACAGGACGGAGCTATGTGCGTCTCACTGTGAGATGCAATTTAAGGGTGACAGGTGAGGCAGGTTGGGCCGTGAGACACACATCCTACCTGGGATTTGTAGTTCCATCGCATTCCTGAGAGAAAGAGAGAGAGAGAGAGCAAGCAAAAGGCGGGTGCACGCACACCCCTCAGGATTGGCTCGGCTCATCTGGGCTCTGCCTTTGGTAGTTTGAAATACCGTCCTGCCTGCGGGGAAGAGGAGGTGAGCACTGATCCCTGCCTCGCCTCCTCCTCCTTGCAGGCAGGAGCACATTTCAAAATGCCATCAGAGACAGAGCGTCTTTACTAGAGTCTGTTTAGTTCGAGTTCCAGCTCTAGCCATCATCATAGAGGGGAAGCGCACTCACAGAGCAGCCGCTGTCCCAGTTGGAATTTGGAAGCCACAGAGCCAGAGTTTGGGAGAGAGAAAGACTTTTGCTGTTTCTGCTTTTGGCTGCATGAAAGGAAAGCAGCAGAATTCCTTCTTTTTCTCTCCCCCAAACTTCAGCTCTGCCGTTTCCAAACCCCAGCTAGGGCAGTGGCTGCTATGAGAGTGTGTTTCCCACTCTATGGTGACGGTCATTGGAGGCCTCCCCTCCCCCTGCTCCTCTCCATTCCAATCTCCCCGCAGTCCCTCACCTGAGCTCTGACTGACCGGAGCGTCCAATGGCATGTTTGGGAGTCACCAGATAGGACGGTGATTAAGCCAGAATCTTCCTGGGGAGGGGAGCCCAACAGGGCCTTTGCCTGCACTCCCTTCCTCCCACAGGTCTTGCTTACTCTTCCCCGGCAAAATACTGAGCAGCCCCAACAGATGCAACTCAGCTGGCTTGGCCACAGCCAGTGTGTCCCTGCCTTCAGCTGAGCTTGTCCAGGAGGGACCTGGCTGGGGCCTTCATAGGCGGCGGCAGTGAGGGCAGTAGCAACACCCACAGGGCCTCAGCCATCCCTGCCAAGCAGAAGCAGCCGTGACCAACCCCAAGCTGACAGCCAAACTTCTAGCTGGGCGCAGCAGCAGAAGCAGCAACAACCAGCGAGCAAACCTTTTGGGTGGCATGGGGGAGAAGTACACATAAGACATAGCACCAGGACAAGGAACCTTTCGGCTGCAAGTTGCATGCATGAGATCTTTCACCCCTCGAAGATGCTGCACAAGTACAATGAGTGTCATGAAGACTCATTTCGGGTGGTTTAGAACAGTGTTTCCCAACCTTGGCAACTTGAAGATATCTGGACTTCAACTCCCAGAATTCCCCAGCCAGCATTTGCTGGCTGGGAAATTCTGGGAGTTGAAGTCCAAATATCTTCAAGTTGCCAAGGTTGGGAAACACTGGTTTAGAACATGTCTTATTATAGGGGGAACACGTTAGATAGACAGTGCTTATCCTAAAGTGGGACAGCTGACAATTTTCCATCTTTTAATTAGTCCTGGGCCTTGTTCATATGCAAACAGAATTTATCTTTTGCAATGTAATACTGTATACTTTAAGAAGTTATCATGTTTGTTTAAGCCCAAACAATTGCAAACAAGGAGACAGGGGGACAGGGGGGAAATTACCCTATAAACAAAGACATCAATGTTTAATTACTTTATTAGGTAATAAATATGAAGTTGAGCTGTCACAAAAAGTTCAATTTATCTAGGCAGCTGGCACCATGACAATACTTGATGCTCCCTCATGGGAAAGCCTTGCTGGAAACTAGAGCAAAAACCTTAAGCCCCAGGCAAGCTAGGACATTACAGAGATGATGTGTTATGGGAATGATGCCAGATGTCTCACTTTCTCTGCATTGCCACTGGCAGGTTGACAGAGCAATGCTGGTGTCACCTCTAGGAAATGGGAAACATCACAAAATCAAGTCTACTGGGAGATGTCTCAGTAACAGAACACAAAGCATCCCTCTCAGAGACAAGCTTTTACTGACATCATCGAGTAATATTATTTCCAGTACAGTATCACTGTGAAGGATTTTATTTTTTAAAAGCCGACTTTCTTGAATTGCAAACAGCAGCGCTAGAGCACAAAAGGGTCAATAGTCTTATCTTAGGCCACCAGAAAAGCAAAATAGACAATACCAAGGTTTCCTGCTCTCTGTCCAATGCCCTATTTATACCACTTCTTTTACAATGCCAGTGACAGCTTTTTCCTGGTTAAAGGCACACTTCCTGCTTCTTGAACTGTGATTTCTCATGTTGCTTTCATGTACACTATCTCCTATACATTTTGTTCAAATCACTGGTTAGCCTCTTAATTGTAATAATACATGCTATTTAAGTAATCAGAAGGGTGAAACTAAACAGTTGCAAACAATGGAAATCTGATACTCTACTTGTTTGCAAAAAGCCACATCCTTATCTTTTCCTGATAAAATATGTGCCTTGTCACTTGGTGGCAAACAATGAAGACTTAACAAAAATCCTCAAGTAAACGAAATACTGTATAAGAATTTTCTTTAGTCACAGAAAACATATATCTCAAAATAAATACATTGTCCAATAAACAAAAAGAGCAAAATAATTATTTGCTGCTCATAAGTAATAGAAAAAGCAAACCAGAAACTGATTGAAAAGCCATAATTACGTACTTTGCTTATCTGGTTTACCCATAGCTAAAACAAATTCTGCCTTAGCAGTAAGTGTGGATTGATGAAGTGTGGAGACATTTGTGTTTGGGAACAGATACACAGTATAAGCGTAACTTTCTAGTACCAGCTTATTTTTAAACATTTTCCCTTCCATGAGAACCCTTAAAAAAAGGGTGGAAACTAGGATTCGTCAAACATATCAAACATTTAACATAAAGAACTACTTTTGTGCAATGGTAAGACTATTGTCTGCCTAGACCAGTTCTCTGTACACCAGGATTAAGCAATGCAGTATACATTCCCACCAACTTGGCCTTTCAAAAGGGTCTCAAAAGCTTATCTTCTATGGGCCTGATGGGAGTATCACACTTCAGAGGTGAGAATAAAAGGAGAATATTCCACTTCCTCGCCATTTACATATTAGTCCCACTTTATCTAGTTCTGAATTACTTTTAATGTTTTAATTGCCCATATGGCATATAAATTTGATAAATAAATTCACAGGCACTAGTCTGCCATTGGCACTTTTCTTCTACCTTCTGGGCTCTCTGCATTAAATGACTCCATTTTGTATTCTCTGTGAATCATAAATAAATACATACGGGTAGAAAAATGTCAGAAATGCAAAGCAAAGGATGTCTCCATAGGTATTCCTTCTCCAAAATGTCTCTGAGATAATCCATCTCAAGATATTCTTAGAAAATAAAACTGGTATTTTGCTATACAGCTTAGCATTTTTGGTGGATGTGTTCCTGCTTGCCCATTGAATGTTTGAGACATTTTGTAAACACCCTCAAAAATTTAGGCATTTTCATGGCCTAACTCTGCTCTTGGAACAGGACTCAAGTCATCTCAAACAAAAGATCCTGAGCTTTGATACCTGAAACCTTTTAAGTTGAGTTTTCAGGACCTCAGTGTGAAGCCTTATACATGCAAATCACATGTTCTGACACTGAACTATTATTAGGCTTCATGGCATAATAAAATGCATTTGCCATTATAGAAACCTTTGTAAACACCCTCAAAACTCTCTCCCTGTGAGTACCTAAGACCTCCTACTGGGGGTTGCTTAAGTGATTTATTTTAAACCTGTATTTCAAACATGCTACACCATTCACTTTTTATAGCGGCTTTAGCATATGCCAAAGCTAGCAGAGTTAATAGTAACAGACTAATTTTAAACCCTATGATTACTGGGGCTGATTTATATAGTAGCTTCACTTCACAATACTGTGAATCATGCATGTGGTAATTGCCAACTCCAATTTTAGTTCTGTCATATTGAAGCCTTGGGGTTTTTTTATGCCCAGCTGCTGCCTTCTCCATTCTACAGAGGTACGTTGATAATGCAGTGGGTTTCTGCAGCTTAATATCACAATATTTTGATACCCAGTGTCAGAGCTTTGTAAGTGATGAGTCATCTGTGAACTAAATACGTCAAGAAATAAGATATATGATTGAAAAGGCATTAAAGTTTCAACTTGCTTTGCCTGTAGACAGCACTTAAAAAAAATAGCACTGAAATGTTGCAAACAATTGATCATACCACTTAAGAGTGGTATGATACTTGCACATGCATTCAGCAATGAAAGCATGTGCATGTATTCACTGCACGTGCACAGGCACGAAAACAAGTATTTTTGCACCAGGGTTATAAAACTCAGCAGCAAAAAAAGTAAATTATTTGAAATCTTCCATGGAGTTATAAAAAAACTTTTACATTTTTTTTGCAAAACACCAGAAGGCAAGGAAAGAAACAATGGCTGGAAACTAATCAAAGAGAGAAGCAACGTGGAATTAAGAAGAAACTTCCTAACAATGAGGACTAGTAACAAGTGGAACAGCTCGCCTTCAGAAATTGCGGGTGCTTCATACTTGCCTGAAATGGTATAGGTTCTCATGCTTGAGCAGAGGATTGGACTAGAAGACCTCCAAGATACCTTCCAGCTCTATTCTGATTGAAATGTTTATCTGCCCCTAAGATATTAAGATTGTTTTACACTGTACACAGAAAAGAATACCATGGGTCCTTTTGCATATAACATGCATCCTTTGCATATAGTCCAGCAACCTGAAAGGAAATAAACAACAGGCATTCATTTTGAGACATTGTATCCATTCCACTCTATCAAAATCAGAATTTCTTCCCTGTGTAGATGGGTTTTCAAAACCATCCATACTCTGAATAGTTTCTCTCTCCCTTTATAAACAAAGAAGTTTTGTTGTGGGAAAATGAAATTTGCTCGCACCCATCAATTGTTGGATGAGAAGAGACAAGATGACAGTTAAAATTATGGGGACAAAAAGGAAATATAATACAAGCCTTTCTTTTGCAAAGACAGATCTGCAAAGATTAGATTAGAGTTTGTGAAAATTAGATTTGACCCTAATGCAGCCTTCCCTACCCTGATGAAAGACAGACTTGTTGAGATTTCAGCTCCCAGAATTCCCAGTTACTGGTGGATAGAATTCCAGAATTCTATCTGGAGGACAATGGGTCAGGGAGATATATTGCCATCTTGTGCAATATAACTTTAACATCATGAATCATCTGTTTTGATTTTCTTTTTGCTTGTTATTCTTTTCAGTGACATCAATGCTTTGAACAATTTATAGATAGAAAATAATCTCCAGGAAGCAATAGTACAGTTTTAATAGATTATGCATTGGGGTTGGTTACATTCTGATAATATCTTGCACTGTACAAATGGAAATCAGGCCAAACAGATCTTTATGTGTGTGTGTGTGTGTGTGTGTGTGTGTGTGTGTGTGTGTGTGTGTATGCATATGCATGTAAAATTTCATTATCCCTATTTAGATATAAATAACAAATTTAAGTTGGGCTCTTTTTTACTTAATAAAAATTGGAAGGGGGAGTTATTATTTATATTAAGAACTCATCACTTCATTTTACTAAGATGATATAATTTTTTTAGCATTTGAAGAAAAAAACCTTATCTAATCCTGCATTTTGTATGTTGCAATATCTAATTGAAGGATTATTGATAAATTGAACAAATAATCTTACGGGGAAAGTACTGGTCCAGCACCAATCACAAAAGATTCTAACATATGGTCATCTTTAAAAATCAAGATGAAATGGTAGTTTTACTATGTTTATTAGATGATTCATTTCTGCTGTCTGATGATTTTAAGATAATCTTTAAAATTCCACAGCACAGTCATTCATAGCTTCTTTTGGGAAGAGATGAAGAAAGATGTGACACTGAAAGCACAAATAATTTTTAGCACGACCCATAACTATTAGCTATTATAGGATGATTCAACTTTTTTTTTAGGTTACTGGGCTAAATAAATGGGCCAAATTCACCTGTGGGTTTTATTTTATTTTCATTTGCCCATGTAACATGTCTGAAATAGGTTTTTTCATTTATATTTTAGGAATTAAAGGTCAATTCAATAATTAACAGTGAAACAGTTTAACAGTGAAGCGTTTAACAGATTTTACATGCAGTAAACCAACATTTCATCAGAAGACTCCTCTGAAATAAGACATGTCTAGTGCAATCAGACAAGAAATTCAAATTAGCTTTCATTTTTCATAATGTACAGCCAATTGTAAATGATGAGAAATGATCTCATGTAAATAATCTAGTTTGCATTTTAACATTAGCACTAAGACAAATCTCTATGGTTGAGCAAAAGTTGGTCCTGTATATATTTTTCTTGTTCCTTTCGTATCTCACTCAGTAACTCAATACAAATATGTTTGAAAGGAAACCACAGACTAGTAGAAACATAAATAACTATGAATGACATCATTTGCAATTTAAGAGAGAAGTAGCAGACCTTCTTTCCCCAAAACAGTCCATTAAATTGATGCTTCACTGTATTTCCCAAAAACTCTTTAAACATGGGAAGAGTCAATAATATGATACACCTACAGAAATAGAAGAGCAAATTTGTCCTTAAAGTCCTTGACTCTCCAATGTTAGAACTGCCAATGTTTTATCCACCAATGAAGTGAAAGAGAGGACTGCACATACCAGGAGGTGGATAGCATGACATCCAGGAAAACTGCTGGTTTCCTTTCAGACATACCTGGATAATTTTAGAGACACACAAAAATATATCAACCAAGCTACGGAGGTAACAAAATATACTACTCCTAATACTGAAAGAAGGGGTATTGGTCCTACCTGATACACCTCTTCTACGATGGTTGATATAGCAGCCATGCCTTAATCCTGTCTGCTTGGTGATTGGACTGAGGCTGCCAAAGCTTCTATTTATATTGCTTTTGTCTTTCCTGGCTCCAGTTTGAAATGAAGAAGCAAAGCAGCAGACTTTACCCTACACAATCTCAACCAAAGCCAATTTACACACTCAGATGAGGGTGGGCCTGTCTGCTATATTCACCATCGTAGAAGAGACGTATCAAGTAGGACCAATCAATGCCTCTTCTCCCTCATGGTGAATATAGCAGTCATGCATGATGGGATATACCTAAGCTGAATGTCCATTGTGGGAGGGTTTTGTAAGTTGGTGAGGTCTCAATCTCTTACCACCTGTTGAAGAACCCTCCCACCACTGCGATTTGGGCTTTAAGAAGTAGCGGGCAAAACAGATGAATTGGGAATAGGCAAACAAAAGTTGTTTGTTCCGATTGTGTTTCTTCATAATCAGAAAGTTCAAATGTTGTTGTGGCTTTCTTTGGAACTCTCAAAACTGGTTCCTCAACTTCTTCATCTTCTTCCTCCTCCTCCACATTCTCATACTGCTTCCTCCTCCAGGTGTGCTGATGTCCCTGGTAGGGATGCAGTGAATGTCAGGTCTGCTTCTGGTTGCAATTGCCCTTTGCAGCACCTGGGGGCTGCCTGGTACCACTTCTCTTTCTGTCGGGCTTGTTGAATACCTGCTGTGATACCTTGCTGGATAGCTTGCCATATATCTTCGGGTAGGGTGAAGTTCCCTTCTTCTTGAACTGCCCTTGGGGTGGTTGTTGTAGGTCTCTTTCCCTTAAGACAGTGGTTCTCAACCTGGGGGTCGAACGACTGTTTCACAGGGGTCGCCTAAAACCATGAGAAAAGACAAATTTCCCATGGTCTTAGGAACCAAAGCTTCTATTCTGGCGCCTTGGAACATATTTTTACAATCTGACCAATCAGGCGTTTACAGAGGGGTGTCCCTTTGACTTTTCTGCCAATCAGCCTAAAGCTCTGTTGGGAGAAATGGCGCTAGACTTATGGTTGGAGGTCACCATAACATGAGAAACTGTATTAAGGGGTCGCGGCATTGGAAAGGTTGAGAACCACTGCCTTAAGAGGTTGTTTGGGTCCTGATTTAGGAGTTATGAACTCTGTTAAGTGTAGAAAATCTGCCCCAGGAACACACAGCTCGGAATCTGAGCTGGGGACTATGGGTTCTAAACCAGCAAAGTCTGATATCTCTGATTGAGTGGAGGAGGCTGTGTTTTTACGATTAGCTGCTGCTTTTCTACAAATCTTGTCTAACACTTCGTGTCTGCATTTTTCAGCCATCTTCATTGCCCCCTGTGTCTTCTGATGGATGTTTTTTGGAGAAAGACTTATGGGGCTGTTCTGTCCTGGTAGAGTCATGACTTTCTTATGAGCTCCTAGGCCTTTCCATTTCTCCACTGGGAGTTGCAGGGCTGGCTGGCTCCCTGATGACACAATTAGTAATAATTGCTATCTGGGCAATAGAATACTCAGGACTGAATGGAAGTACTGAGGTGTTTCTTGCTGTGCCCTAGGAGCTTGGCGAATTGCAGTACAGTAGTATTTTATTCATGGACTTTGTCATATTTGCCGTGCTCTGGGAGCATGGCCTTGTTATATGTTGGTGCTGTGCCCCAGGGCAGAGCACACTGCCTGCCCGGGAGAGTGAGACTCCACTGAGAGGAGTCCAATATTATTTCCGCTCTTTTGAGTATTTGGTCCTGGATCATCTTTGGATTTACTGGTCTGGATACAATTTGTGAAATAGACTCCACCCTGCCACCGCTAATTATTAAATCACTGCCTTGAGGATCACTAACATTCCAATGTAGGCCCCAATACAGGATTATAAATGTTTGCCTGCCGCGTGGTTGAAAGGGGGGGGGGTGCAGGAGGAAGGAGGATGGAAGTTGTAGCTGCAGTAGCATTTATGTCATGTCATTCAAAATATCATTTCTTTGCAATTCCAGCTAAATTAAAATGACTCTGATGCCAACTAGATTCAGTAATAAAGGGGGAAATCGTCAGAAAGGCAGTCTGACAGTCTGTGCGTTGTTAGTTTTGCCACTCGGTATCGGCAAAATTCAAAATGGCGGGCGCGCCTTTCCTGCCTGCTGAAAAACTGCCTTTGTCAGTATTTCTTTACCAGGTCAGGGAAAAGGAATTCAGGCAGAATGGAGACCCAAGAGCCCCCAAGGTCTGCCTAAGGAGAGGAGGATATCGAAAAGGAACTGTTCCCTGTTGCAAACTTTCCCCTCATGGGGCACGAGCAGCCACTCACACTCCAGTAATCTCCCTAGGAAGTGAAATTGGAACAAACTCACACAGGGAAGAATGATCCACTTGAAACCTCTGTGTCTCTTAGCAATATTTTCAAAAGTACACTTCAACTAAGAAGAGCTGTAGTGCAACTGTCCTAGCTGAGCGACTGAGAAAACGAACTGGAGCCAGGAAGGACGTAAGGCTAAGCAACATAAATGGAAGCTTTGGCAGGCTCACTCCAATCACTGAACAGACAGGATTAGCCCCATGTATGGCTGCTAGATCCACCATGAGGGTGATTGGGAAGGAATAAAAACAAGTACTTTATGAAGCACCCTTTTCAAGGTCACTATAATTTCGAGCAGTCATTAAAAGAGCAGTTGTGTGTCAAGAACTACATGTACACTATTTAAGAATCTTCATATTTTGTTTTGAATTATCACTAAGATTCCATTTTCCTTTTCTTCCAAATCCTGAATTATCTTTGGCAGGATATCTACTCTATGCTGCCTGAATAAATTAAATTAAATAAAAATAAATTAAAGGGGCGTACATAAGCGCACTAGAGTGCCTTCCGTCCCCTGTCCTATAGTCTCTCCTATATCTCGTATTTCTTCTCTACTATATCCTCTATAACCTTCATTGTGTATTATTGTGTATTGGAATAAATAAATATAAATATAAATATAAATATAAATATAAATATAAATAATATAAATATAAATATTAAGTCTCCAGGGGATTGGAGACTAAAACATATGAAGAACAGTTACAGGAACTGGCCATGGCTAGTCTAGTGAAGAGGAGGGGAGACATGATAACTATGTTCCAATATTTGAGGGGCTGCCACAAAGAGGAAGGGGTCAAGTAAATACCAAGGCACCTAAAGGCCAGACAAGGAATAATGGATGAAAACTGACCAAGGAGAGATTCAACCTAGGAATAAGGAGAAATTATGTGACAGTGGGAACAATCAACCAATGGGAACAGCTTGCCTTCAGAAGTTGTGGGAGCTTCATCACTGGAGGCTTTCAGAAAGAGGGTGGACTGCCATTTGTTGGAAAGGGTATGGGGTCTCCTGCTTGGGCAGGGGGTTGGACTAGATGACCTACAAAGTCTCTTCCAATTCTATTAATCTAATTAATTTAATTTGTTTAAAACCCAGTGTTTAAATGCAATTCTGAATGCCTTTTTAAATCCAATGTTCTAAATCCATCAGAAGTTGATGCAATCAAGCTTAATTCCAGATTTCAGCACTTGTAATTTCACACTGTTTTCAGATAAGGGACTCTTTCCAAATTGCAGAAAAGAAAGTTCAATTGAACTTACTCCTAATTCCATCAAAATCAACTACCAAACTAACTGTTGGATATATAACCCCCACAATATAGAACGGCTAACAACTGATTCACATTTATGACAGTGGCAGCATCCTGGAATGATGTGATTCCCCTTTGCAATCTTTTGACCAGTAAAGTCAATGGGGAAGCCAGATACACTTAATAACTCTGTTGCTAATTTAACAACCGAAGTGATTCACTTAACAAATGTGGCAAGAAAAGTCATAAAATGGCACAAGAGTCACAACAAATTTCTCACTTAGCAACATAAATTTTGGGCTCAATCGTAGTCCTATGTATGTTGAGGACTACCTATATTAAAAGCTTACACCAGCATGTTAGTTTTAAACCATGGAACTCTGTGAAAAGGAAACTTTATCAGGGTGTCCAGAGGGAAAGCATTTTAAAATTCCCTGACATTTTCCTATAACTTTCAATCTAGTTAAGGCACAGTCGTAGAGGATGGCATACCAAATGGCTAAGCCATGGAGAAATATCGGTAGCTAAGAAAGCAAGTTGTTGCCACATTTATGCTCATTTTTGCTTGACTCTGCCAGGCAGCTCGATCTGGGGTTTTTTATATGATTTTTCCCTGACTTTTAAACATTTTAATACAATTTGTTTTTCCCCCTGCTTTATTCCGGTTTTTTCACAAACTCCCTAATATTTCTTGAACCACCGATTTCCCTGATAATTCCCTGATTTCCCTGTTTCCCAGGTTTGCTGGACACCCTGTTTATCTTATAAGATTTTATGCTAAATTTTATCTTATAAAATAAACATACTGATGGAAATTAAAAGTACTGTTATGACTAGAGATATAAGGATGAGGTATGATGTACCTAATTTTAATGTTTTTAATCTTTTCTAAAGCTTCAGAAGACAAAAGAAGCCCATATTCATTGTCTCTTACGTACAACTTCCTTTCAAGAAAACTGATAAATTGAGATAATAAGTGCAAAGGATATCTTTGGTTGAAAAGAAGATCTAGTTAGGTTTGCATCAATATAAAAAATCTGGGATGAAGGAACAAGCAGTGAAATTCAATTCCCTCCCCTTGTATCCATGGGCAGCCTGGGTCACTGATTAATTACTTCAACATAGTTTCTTACTTTATTCAAAACAAGGTCATACTAAAAGTTACAAAATTTCCACACAAAACTGTTTTCTGTACTGTAAGAATATGTAACTTTAGGCAATTTTCACATTTTTTCAGTCAGCTTTTAGGAAACAAAAGCGAGTTTAACAAAAAGCTGGATATCATGTCAAATGGCACTAAAGACCTTGAGTCCTTTTTTCATAAATGTGACATTCACAAAAAAATTTCTTTAATACCCATTACATTTTCTTTAAATTATTCCTTTGAGGAACTCTGAAAAGAAAATGTATTATTTCTCCCCACTCTATTTCCATCACAACAGCCCTGTGAGACAAATTGTTTTTGAGAACAATGAGCCTAAATCCCAAATATAGATTTGAATCCTTCAAAGCATTTTTTTTGTCATCCTGAGTAGAAGCTGAACCAGCTCTACCTTTCCAAAATTTTAATTTCATCGATTAATTAATAGCAGTTCCCGAAAGAAACTGAAAATGCAAGATTAATCATAATGAAGACAAAGTGATGTACCATATATGGCTTAGTCTGGAGGACAGAAGGAAAAGGGGGGACATAATCGAAACATTTAAATATGTTAAAGGGTTAAATAAGGTTCAGGAGGGAAGTGTTTTTAATAGGAAAGTGAACACAAGAACAAGGGGACACAATCTGAAGTTAGTTGTGGGAAAGATCAAAAGCAACATGAGAAAATATTATTTTACTGAAAGAGTAGTAGATCCTTGGAACAAACTTCCAGCAGACGTGCCGTCTTCTATGTTTCTATGTTTGGTTTCACTTAAAAGTGAGATCCCAGAGCAAATACTTTATACCTCATAAGCCAAGGTTCGACAAACCCAGGCGCCTGGTCGCCAGTGGCGCCTAGAAAATGTTGTCTGGCGCCTAGAAAATGTTGCCTGCTGTACTGTATGTCAGCGTTTCCCAACCGGTGTGCCGCCTGGGCAGGGCGCTGCGGTGCCTCTGACCTCTCCGCTCCTGCCCGATGCCGCGGTTTCTGGCGCTCTCCTGCTGGGTCCCAAAGAAGGCAGGCAGGAAGGAGAGCTCCATTCTTCGCGCCTTTTTCCCGCCTTCCTTCTTTGGGGCCCAGCAGGAGAGCGCCAGAAACCGCGGCATCGAGCAGGAACCGGGAGGTCGGAGGCACCGGCACGGCAGCGCCCGCCCAGCTGAAGGTTCCCTGTCGTCATCGGCAAGTGTCCTTTGGGGCCCGGCGGGAGGGCACTGGCGGTGGGAGCGGGGGGGGGGCGCGGCTGCAGCGGCACAGGCAGTCGCGGGGAGATGGCGGGGGGAGCGGGGGGCGGCTAAAGCGGCCCCGGGCACCGTTCCCTGTACGCTTTTCCAGGGGCGCGCAGGGAGCCGCGGCCACCCGCCCGCCTACCGGATTTCCCTCCGCGCGGCTGGGGAGGTGGATTCGCCGCCCCCGCCAGCCCGATCTCCCTCCAGTGGCTGGTGACGTAGTTCTACCGCCCTCGCCAGCCTGATCTCCCTCCGTGGGGGGGTGGGGGGCGACGAACCGACGACCGGGGGCTGTCCGTCCGTGTTGGGTGGTGCAGGGCAGGCACAGGCAGCCCCAGGGGAGAACAAGGGAGGGAGAGAAAGGAAAGAGAGAGTAAGGGAGGGAGAGAAAATTGAATGAAGGAGGGAGAGAAAGAAAGAGTAAGAAGCAGAAAGGATAGAGAAAAAGGAAGAGAAAGGGAGGGGGAGAAAGGAAAGAGGGAGGAAGGGGGGGAGAGAAAATTGAATGCAGGAGGGAGAGAAAGAAAGAGTAAGAAGTAGAAAGGATAGAGATAAAGGAAGAGAAAGAGGGGGAGAAAGGAAAGAGGGAGGGAGGCGGGAGAGAAAATTGAATGAAGGAGGGAGAGAAAGAAAGAGTAAGAAGTAGAAAGGATAGAGAAAAAGGAAGAGAAAGGGAGGGAGAGAAAGGAAAGAGGGAGGAAGGAGGGGAGAGAAAATTGAATGAAGGAGGGAGAGAAAGAAAGAGTAAGAAGTAGAAAGGATAGAGAAAAAGGAAGAGAAAGGGAGGGAGAGAAAGGAAAGAGAGAGAAAGGGAGAGAAAGGGAGGGAGAGAAAATTGAATGAAGGAGGGAGAGAAAGAAAGAGTAAGAAGCAGAAAGGATAGAGAAAAAGGAAGAGAAAGGGAGGGGGAGAAAGGAAAGAGGGAGGAAGGGGGGAGAGAAAATTGAATGAAGGAGGGAGAGAAAGAAAGAGTAAGAAGTAGAAAGGATAGAGAAAAAGGAAGAGAAAGGGAGGGAGAGAAAGGAAAGAGGGAGGAAGGGGGGGAGAGAAAATTGAATGAAGGAGGGAGAGAAAGAAAGAGTAAGAAGTAGAAAGGATAGAGAAAAAGGAAGAGAAAGGGAGGAAGAGAAAGGAAAGAGAGAGAAAGGGAGAGAAAGGGAGGGAGAGAAAATTGAATGAAGGAGGGAGAGAAAGAAAGAGTAAGAAGTAGAAAGGATAGAGAAAAAGGAAGAGAAAGGGAGGGGGAGAAAGGAAAGAGGGAGGAAGGGGGAGAGAAAGAAGATATGAAGGAGGGAGAAAAAGAAAGAGAGATAGGAAGGAAAGAGGGAGAGAAAGGAATGAGAGAGAAAGGGAGGGAGAGAAAGGGAATGAAAGAGGGAGAAGGGGTGAGAGATAGAAAGGATAGACAGAAAGGGAGAGAAAGGAAAGAGAGAAAGGGAGGGAGAGGAAGGAAAGAGATGAGAGAGGAAGGAGGAGACAGAAAGAGAGGAAGGAAGGAAGAGAGAAAGAAAGAGGGATGGAGAGAGAAAGGAAGGAAGAGAGAGAAAGAGGGAGGGAGAGAGAAATAGAGCGAAAGGGAGGAAGAGAGATTTTTTTTGTCCAAACTTTTTTTAGCGCCCCCCCCCATGTTCCCCAGGATTTTGAAAATATGAAAAATGTGCCGCGGCTCCAAAAAGGTTGGGAAACACTGCTGTATGTGTATACAGTATATTTTCCCGCCTTGTGTTTACGCCCAGAAATGGTACATCTTGGCTTCCGTAGCTCCGCCCATCAACCTCGGAGCGAGCTGCTTTCCCAGCGTCCCCTGCGCTTGCGTGCGTCTCTCCCTCCCCCCCTTGCCTCCATTCCGCCTCCTACTCGAACCCCTTCACTCCCCCCCACCGCACACAGACGCTCCGATCTTGGCC